>NW_027511085.1:0-28546 GCF_048772815.1 Callospermophilus lateralis
GATGGGTTGTCAAGCTTCTAAGAAATAACGAGGTTCCGAAATACCAGCAAATATTTTTTCACACAATCTTGTTGATACTTGGTGGTAATGATCAGTACACAAATCCCACTTGGCTCACCAAATTTTGTTATTCTAGGTTGAAGCGTTTGTCTACAGTAGCAGTTTTTATATTTAGGTTTCTCTATGTTTTCTCCTATATAGATAGATGAATTTGGAACTCTAAATCCAACATGGTTTGTAGTAGCTCTTTGAAACTTGACAAAATAAAGGAGTTCTCAGTTTTGTCTCTATGGTTTGTTTCCTCTTCAAGTAGCCCTAGGCACATACTGTGGAAAAGCACTTTCATGGAGAGGGGTTGCCAAGCTTCTAAGAAATAACGAGTTTCCGAAATACCAGCAAATATTTTTTCACCCAATCTTGATGATACTTGTTGCTAATGATCAGTACACAAATCCCACTTGGCTCACCAAATTTTGTTCTTCTAGGTTGAAGCGTTCGTGTACAGTAGCAGTTTTTATATTTAGGTTTCCCTCTGTTCTCTCCTATACAGATAGATGAATTTGGAACTCTAAATCCAACATGGTTTGTAGTAGCTCTTTGAAACTTGAAAAAAATAAATGAGTTCTCATTTTTGTCTCTATGGTTTGTTTCCTGTTCAAGTAGCCCTAGGCACAGACTCTGGAAAAGCACTTTCATTGCGAGGGGTTGCCAAGCTTCTAAGAAATTACGAGTTTCCGAAATACCAGCAAATATTTTTTCACCCAATCTTGATGATACTTGTTGCTAATGATCAGTACACAAATCCCACTTGGCTCACCAAATTTTGTTCTTCTTGGTTGAAGCGTTCGTGTACAGTAGCAGTTTATATATTTAGGTTTCACTCTGTTCTCTCCTATACAGATAGATGAATTTGGAACTCTAAATCCAACATGGTTTGTAGTAGCTCTTTGAAACATGACAAAATAAATGAGTCCTCAGATTTGTCTCTATGGTTTGTTTCCTCTTCAAGTAGCCCTAGGCACAGACTGTGGAAAAGCACTTTCATTGAGAGGGGTTGCCAAGCTTCTAAGAAATATCGCGTTTCCGAAATACCTGCAAATATTTTTTCACCCAATCTTGATCATACTTGGTGGTAATGATCAGTACACAAATCCCACTTGGCTTACCAAATTTTGTTCTTCTAGGTTGAAGCGTTCGTCTACAGTAGCAGTTTTTATATTTAGGTTTCCCTCTGTTCTCTCCCATATAGATAGATGAATTTGGAAATCTAAATCCAACATGGTTTGTAGTAGCTCTTAGAAACTTGACAAAATAAAGGAGTTCTCAATTTTGTCGCTATGGTTTGTTTCCTCTTCAAGTAGCCCTATGCACAGACTTTGGAAAGCACTTTCATTGAGAGGGGTTGTCAAGTCTACGAAAAAACGAGTTTCCGAAATACCAGCAAATATTTTTTCACCCAAACTTGATGATACTTGGTGGTAATGATCAGTACACAAATCCTACTTGGCTCACCAAATTTTGTTCTTCTAGGTTGAAGCGTTCGTCTACAGTAGCAGTTTTTATATTTAGGTTTCCCTCTGTTCTCTCCCATATAGAAAGATGAATTTGGAACTCTAAATCCAACATGGTTTGTAGTAGCTCTTTGAAACTTGACAAAATAAAGGAGTTCTCAGTTTTTTCGCTATGGTTTTTTCCTCTTCAAGTAGCCCTAGGCACAGACTGTGGAAAAGCACTTTCATTGAGAGGGGTTGCCAAGCTTCTAAGAAATCACGAGTTTCCAAAATACCAGCAAATATTTTTTCACCCAATCTTGATGATACTTGTTGCTAATAATCAGTACACAAATCCCACTTGGCTCACCAAATTTAGTTCTTCTAGGTTGAAGCGTTCGTGTACAGTAGCATTTTTTATATTTAGTTTTCCCTCTGTTCTCTCCTATACAGATAGATGAATTTGGAACTCTAAATCCAACATGGTTTGTAGTAGCTCTTTGAAACTTGACAAAATAAAGGAGTTCTCAGTTTTGTCTCTATGGTTTGTTTCCTCTTCAAGTAGCCCTAGGCACAGACTGTGGAAAGCACTTTCATTGAGAGGGGTTGCCAAGTCTACGAAATAACGAGTTTCCGAAATACCAGCAAATATTTTTTCACCCAATCTTGATGATACTTAGTGGTAATGATCAGTACACAAATCCCACTTGGCTCACCAAATTTTGTTCTTCTAGGGTGAAGCATTCGTCTACAGTAGCAGTTTTTATATTTAGGTTTCCCTCTGTTCTCTCCTATAAAGATAGATGAATTTGTAACTCTAAATCCAACATGGTTTGTAGTAGCTCTTTGAAACTTGACAAAATAAGGGAGTTCTCAGTTTTGTCTCTATGGTTTGTTTCCTCTTAAAGTAGTCGTAGGCACAGACTGTGGAAAAGCACTTTCATTGATAGGGGTTGCCAAGCTTCTAAGAAATAACGAGTTTCCGAAATACTAGCAAATATTTTTTCACCCAATCTTGATGATACTTGGTGGTTATGATCAGTACACAAGTCCCACTTGGCTCACCAAATTTTGTTCTTCTTGGTTTAAGCGTTCGTGTACAGTAGCAGTTTTTATATTTAGGTTTAACTCTGTTCTCTCCTATACAGATAGATGAATTTGGATCTCTAAATCCAACATGGTTTGTAGTAGCTCTTTGAAACATGACAAAATAAAGGAGTTCTCAGATTTGTCTCTATGGTTTGTTTCCTCTTCAAGTAGCCCTAGGCACACACTGTGGAAAAGCACTTTCATTGAGAGGGGTTGCCAAGCTTCTAAGAAATAACGAGTTTCCGAAATACCAGCAAATATTTTTTCACACAATCTTGTTGATCCTTGCTGGTAATGATCAGTACATAAATCCCACTTGGCTCACCAAATTTTGTTCTTCTAGGTTGAAGCGTTCGTCTACTGTAGCAGTTTTTATATTTAGGTTTCTCTCTGTTCTCTCTATATAGATAGATGAATTTGGAACTCTAAATCCATAATGGTTTGTAGTAGCTCTTTGAAACTTGACAAAATAAAGGAGTTCTCAGATTTGTCTCTATGGTTTGTTTCCTCTTCAAGTAGCCCTAGGCACAGACTGTGGAAAAGCACTTTCAGTGAGAGGGGTTGCCAAGCTTCTAAGAAATAACGAGTTTCAGAAATACCAGCAAATATTTTTTCACCCAATCTTTATGATACTTGGTGGTAATGATAAGTACACAAATCCCACTTGGCTTACCAAATTTTGTTCTTCTAGGTTGAAGCGTTCGTCTACAGTAGCAGTTTTTATTTTAGGTTTCCCTCTGTTCTCTCCTATATAGATAGATGAATTTGGAACTCTAAATCCAACATGCTTTGTAGTAGCTCCTTGAAACTTGACAAAATAAAGGAGTTCTCAGTTTTGTCTCTATGGTTTTTTTTCTCTTCAAGTAGCCCTAGGCACAGACTGTGGAAAAGCACTTTTATTGATAGGGGTTGCCAAGCTTCTAAGAAATAACGAGTTTCCGAAATACTAGCAAATATTTTTTCACCCAATCTTGATGATACTTGGTGGTTATGATCAGTACACAAGTCCCACTTGGCTCACCAAATTTTGTTCTTCTTGGTTTAAGCGTTCGTGTACAGTAGCAGTTTTTATATTTAGGTTTAACTCTGTTCTCTCCTATACAGATAGATGAATTTGGATCTCTAAATCCAACATGGTTTGTAGTAGCTCTTTGAAACATGACAAAATAAAGGAGTTCTCAGATTTGTCTCTATGGTTTGTTTCCTCTTCAAGTAGCCCTAGGCACACACTGTGGAAAAGCACTTTCATTGAGAGGGGTTGCCAAGCTTCTAAGAAATAACGACTTTCCGAAATACCAGCAAATATTTTTTCACCCAATCTTGATGATACCTGGTGGTAATGATCAGTACACAAATCCCACTTGACTTACCAAATTTTGTTCTTCTAGGTTGAAGCGTTCGTCTACAGTAGCAGTTTTTATATTTAGGTATCCCTCTGTTCTCTCCTATATAGATAAATGAATTTGGAAATCTAAATCCAACATGCTTTGTAGTAGCTCCTTGAAACTTGACAAAATAAAGGAGTTCTCAGTTTTGTCTCTATGGTTTGTTTCCTCTTAATGTACCCCAAGGCACAGACTGTGGAAAAGCACTTTCATTGAGAGGGGTTGCCAAGCTTCTAAGAAATAACGAGTTTCCGAAATACCAGCAAATATTGTTTCACCCAATCTTGATGATACTTGTTGCTAATCATCAGTACACACATCCCACTTGGCTCACCAAATTTAGTTCTTCTAGGTTGAAGCGTTCGTGTACAGTAGCAGTTTTTATATTTAGGTTTCCCTCTGTTCTCTCCTATACAGATAGATGAATTTGGAACTCTAAATCCAACATGGTTTGTAGTAGCTCTTTGAAACTTGACAAAAAAAAGGAGTTCTCAGTTTTTTCGCTATGGTTTGTTTCCTCTTCAAGTAGCCCTAGGCACAGACTGTGGAAAAGCACTTTCATTGAGAGGGGTTCCCAAGCTTCTAAGAAATCACGAGTTTCCGAAATACCAGCAAATATTTTTTCACCCAATCTTAATGACACTTGGTGGTAATGATCAGTACACAAATCCCACTTGGCTCACCAAATTTTGTTCTTCTAGGTTGAAGCGTTCGTCTACTGTAGCAGTTTTTATATTTAGGTTTCTCTCTGTTCTCTCCTATATAGATAGATGAATTTGGAACTCTAAATCCAACATGGTTTGTAGTAGCTCTTTGAATCTTGACAAAATAAAGGAGTTCTCAGATTTGTCTCTATGGTTTGTTTCCTCTTCACGTAGCCCAAGGCACAGACTGTGGGAAAGCACTTTCATTCAGAGGGTTTGCCAAGCTTCTAAGAAATAACGAGTTTCCGAAATACCAGCAAATATTTTTTCACCCAATCTTGATGATACTTGTTGCTAATGATCAGTACACAAATCCCACTTGGCTCACCAAATTTTGTTCTTCTAGGTTGAAGCGTTCGTGTACAGTAGCAGTTTTTATATTTAGGTCTCCCTCTGTTCTCTCCAATACAGATAGATGATTTGGAACTCTAAATCCAACATGGTTTGTAGTAGCTCTTTGAAACTTGACAAAATAAAGGAGTTCTCAGTTTTTTCGCTATGGTTTGTTTCCTCTTCAAGTAGCACTAGGCACAGACTGTGGAAAAGCACTTTCATTGAGAGGGGTTTCCAAGTTTCTAAGAAATCACGAGTTTCCGAAATACCAGCAAATATTTTTTCACCCAATCTTGATGATACTTGGTGGTAATGATCAGTACACAAATCCCACTTGGCTCACCAAATTTTGTTCTTCTAGGTTGAAGCGTTCGTCAACAGTAGCAGTTTTTATATTTAGGTTTCACTCTGTTCTCTCATATATAGATAGATGAATTTGGAACTCTAAATCCAACATGGTTTGTAGTAGCTCTTTGAAACTTGACAAAACAAAGGAGTTCTCAGTTTTGTCTCTATGGTTTGTTTCCTCTTCAATTAGCCCTAGGCACAGACTGTGGAAAGCACTTTCATTGAGATGGGTTGTCAAGCTTCTAAGAAATAACGAGGTTCCGAAATACCAGCAAATATTTTTTCACACAATCTTGTTGATACTTGGTGGTAATGATCAGTACACAAATCCCACTTGGCTCACCAAATTTTGTTATTCTAGGTTGAAGCGTTTGTCTACAGTAGCAGTTTTTATATTTAGGTTTCTCTATGTTTTCTCCTATATAGATAGATGAATTTGGAACTCTAAATCCAACATGGTTTGTAGTAGCTCTTTGAAACTTGACAAAATAAAGGAGTTCTCAGTTTTGTCTCTATGGTTTGTTTCCTCTTCAAGTAGCCCTAGGCACATACTGTGGAAAAGCACTTTCATGGAGAGGGGTTGCCAAGCTTCTAAGAAATAACGAGTTTCCGAAATACCAGCAAATATTTTTTCACCCAATCTTGATGATACTTGTTGCTAATGATCAGTACACAAATCCCACTTGGCTCACCAAATTTTGTTCTTCTAGGTTGAAGCGTTCGTGTACAGTAGCAGTTTTTATATTTAGGTTTCCCTCTGTTCTCTCCTATACAGATAGATGAATTTGGAACTCTAAATCCAACATGGTTTGTAGTAGCTCTTTGAAACTTGAAAAAAATAAATGAGTTCTCATTTTTGTCTCTATGGTTTGTTTCCTGTTCAAGTAGCCCTAGGCACAGACTCTGGAAAAGCACTTTCATTGCGAGGGGTTGCCAAGCTTCTAAGAAATTACGAGTTTCCGAAATACCAGCAAATATTTTTTCACCCAATCTTGATGATACTTGTTGCTAATGATCAGTACACAAATCCCACTTGGCTCACCAAATTTTGTTCTTCTCGGTTGAAGCGTTCGTGTACAGTAGCAGTTTATATATTTAGGTTTCACTCTGTTCTCTCCTATACAGATAGATGAATTTGGAACTCTAAATCCAACATGGTTTGTAGTAGCTCTTTGAAACATGACAAAATAAATGAGTCCTCAGATTTGTCTCTATGGTTTGTTTCCTCTTCAAGTAGCCCTAGGCACAGACTGTGGAAAAGCACTTTCATTGAGAGGGGTTGCCAAGCTTCTAAGAAATATCGCGTTTCCGAAATACCAGCAAATATTTTTTCACCCAATCTTGATCATACTTGGTGGTAATGATCAGTACACAAATCCCACTTGGCTTACCAAATTTTGTTCTTCTAGGTTGAAGCGTTCGTCTACAGTAGCAGTTTTTATATTTAGGTTTCCCTCTGTTCTCTCCCATATAGATAGATGAATTTGGAAATCTAAATCCAACATGCTTTGTAGTAGCTCCTTGAAACTTGACCAAACAAAGGAGTTCTCAGTTTTGTCTCTATGGTTTGTTTCCTCTTCACGTAGCCCAAGGCACAGACTGTGGAAAAGCACTTTCATTGAGAGGGGTTGCCAAGCTTCTAAGAAATAACGAGTTTCCGAAATACCAGCAAATATTTTTTCACCCAATTTGATGATACTTGTTGCTAATGATCAGTACACAAATCCCACTTGGCTCACCAAATTTTGTTCTTCTAGGTTGAAGCGTTCGTGTACAGTAGCAGTTTTTATATTTAGGTCTCCCTCTGTTCTCTCCTATACAGATAGATGAATTTGGAACTCTAAATCCAACATGGGTTGTAGTAGCTCTTTGAAACTTGACAAAATAAAGGAGTTCTCAGTTTTTTCGCTGTGGTAGGTTTCCTCTTCAAGTAGCACTAGGCACAGACTGTGGAAAAGCACTTTCATTGAGAGGGGTTCCCAAGCTTCTAAGAAATCACGAGTTTCCGAAATACCAGCAAATATTTTTTCACCCAATCTTGATGATACTTGGTGGTAATGATCAGTACACACATTCCACTTGGCTCACCAAATTTTGTTCTTCTAGGTTGAAGCCTTCGTCTACAGTAGCAGTTTTTATATTTAGGTTTCCCTCTGTTCTCTCCTATATAGATAGATGAATTTGGAACTCTAAATCCAACATGGTTTGTAGTACCTCTTTGAAACTTGACAAAATAAAGGATTTCTCAGCTTTATCTCTATGGTTTGTTTCCTCTTAAAGTAGTCCTAGGCACAGACTGTGGAAAGCACTTTCATTGAGATGGTTTGCCAAGCTTCTAAGAAATAACGAGTTTCCGAAATACCAGCAAATATTTTTTCACACAAACTTGTTGATCCTTGCTGGTAATGATCAGTACATAAATCCCACTTGGCTCACCAAATTTTGTTCTTCTTGGTTGAAGCGTTCGTCTATAGTAGCAGTTTTTATATTTAGTTTTCTCTCTGTTCTCTCCTATATAGATAGATGAATTTGGAACTCTAAATCCAACATGGTTTGTAGTAGCTTTTTGAAACTTGACAAAATAAAGGAGTTCTCAGTTTTGTCTCTATGGTTTGTTTCCTCTTCAAGTAGCCCTAGGCACATACTGTGGAAAAGCACTTTCATGGAGAGGGGTTGCCAAGCTTCTAAGAAATAACGAGTTTCCGAAATACCAGCAAATATTTTTTCACCCAATCTTGATGATACTTGTTGCTAATGATCAGTACACAAATCCCACTTGGCTCACCAAATTTTGTTCTTCTAGGTTGAAGCGTTCGTGTACAGTAGCAGTTTTTATATTTAGGTTTCCCTCTGTTCTCTCCTATACAGATAGATGAATTTGGAACTCTAAATCCAACATGGTTTGTAGTAGCTCTTTGAAACTTGAAAAAAATAAATGAGTTCTCATTTTTGTCCCTATGGTTTGTTTCCTGTTCAAGTAGCCCTAGGCACAGACTCTGGAAAAGCACTTTCATTGAGAGGGGTTGCCAAGCTTCTAAGAAATTACGAGTTTCCGAAATACCAGCAAATATTTTTTCACCCAATCTTGATGATACTTGTTGCTAATGATCAGTACACAAATCCCACTTGGCTCACCAAATTTTGTTCTTCTTGGTTGAAGCGTTCGTGTACAGTAGCAGTTTTTATATTTAGGTTTCACTCTGTTCTCTCCTATACAGATAGATGAATTTGGAACTCTAAATCCAACATGGTTTGTAGTAGCTCTTTGAAACATAACAAAATAAAGGAGTCCTCAGATTTGTCTCTATGGTTTGTTTCCTCTTCAAGTAACCCTAGGCACAGACTGTGGAGAAGCACTTTCATTGAGAGGGGTTGCCAAGCTTCTAAGAAATATCGCGTTTCCGAAATACCAGCAAATATTTTTTCACCCAATCTTGATGATACTTGGTGGTAATGATCAGTACACAAATCCCACTTGGCTTACCAAATTTTGTTCTTCTAGGTTGAAGCGTTCGTCTACAGTAGCAGTTTTTATATTTAGGTTTCCCTCTGTTCTCTCCCATATAGATAGATGAATTTGGAAATCTAAATCCAACATGGTTTGTAGTAGCTCCTTGAAACTTGACCAAACAAAGGAGTTCTCAGTTTTGTCTGTATGGTTTGTTTCCTCTTCACGTAGCCCAAGGCACAGACTGTGGAAAAGCACTTTCATTGAGAGGGGTTGCCAAGGTTCTAAGAAATAACGAGTTTCCGTTTTACCAGCAAATATTTTTTCACCCAATCTTGATTATACTTGTTGCTAATGATCAGTACACAAATCCCACTTGGCTCACCAAATTTTGTTCTTCTAGGTTGAAGCGTTCGTGTACAGTAGCAGTTTTTATATTTAGGTCTCCCTCTGTTCTCTCCTATACAGATAGATGAATTTGGAACTCTAAATCCAACATGGTTTGTAGTAGCTCTTTGAAACTTGACAAAATAAAGGAGTTCTCAGTTTTTTCGCTATGGTTTGTTTCCTCTTCAAGTAGCACTAGGCACAGACTGTGGAAAAGGACTTTCATTGAGAGGGGTTGCCAAGCTTCTAAGAAATCACGAGTTTCCGAAATACCAGCAAATATTTTTTCACCCAATCTTGATGATACTTGGTGGTAATGATCAGTACACAAATCCCACTTGGCTCACCAAATTTTGTTCTTCTAGGTTGAAGAGTTCGTGTACAGTAGCAGTTTTTATATTTAGGTTTCCCTCTGTTCTCTCATATATAGATAGATGAATTTGGAACTCTAAATCCAACATGGTTTGTAGTAGCTCTTTGAAACTTGACAAAATAAAGGAGTTCTCAGATTTGTCTCTATGGTTTGTTTCCTCTTCAAGTAGCCCTAGGCACAGACTGTGGAAAAGCACTTTTATTGAGAGGGGTTGCCAAGATTCTAAGAAATAACGAGTTTCCGAAATAAAAGCAAATATTTTTTCAACCAATCTTGATGATACTTCGTGGTAATGATAAGTACACAAATCCCACTTGGCTCACCAAATTTTGTTCTTCTAGGTTGAAGCATTCTCTACAGTAGCAGTTTTTATATTTAGGTTTCCCTCTGTTCTCTCCTATATAGATAGATGAATTTGGAACTCTAAATCCAACATGGTTTGTAGTAACTCTTTGAAACTTGACAAAATAAAGGAGTTCTCAGCTTTGTCTCTATGGTTTGTTTCCTCTTAAAGTAGTCCTAGGCACAGACTGTGGAATGACTTTCATTGAGATGGTTTGCCAAACTTCTATGAAATAACGAGTTTCCGAAATACCAGCAAATATTTTTTCACACAATCTTGTTGATCCTTGCTGGTAATGATCAGTACATAAATCCCACTTGGCTCACGAAATTTTGTTCTTCTAGTTTGAAGCGTTCGTCTACAGTAGCAGTTTTTATATTTAGGTTTCTCTCTGTTCTCTCTATATAGATAGATGAATTTGGAACTCTAAATCCATAATGGTTTGTAGTAGCTCTTTGAAACTTGACAAAATAAAGGAGTTCTCAGATTTGTCTCTATGGTTTTTTTCCTCTTCAAGTAGCCCTAGGCAAAGACTGTGGAAAAGCACTTTCATTGAGAGGGGTTGCCAAGCTTCTAAGAAATAACGAGTTTCCGAAATACCAGCAAATATTTTTTCACCCAATCTTGATGATACTTGGTGGTAATGATCAGTACACAAATCCCACTTGGCTTACCAAATTTTGTTCTTCTAGGTTGAAGCGTTCATCTACAGTAGCAGTTTTTATATTTAGGTTTCCCTCTGTTCTCTCCTATATAGATAGATGAATTTGGAACTCTAAATCCAACATGCTTTGTAGTAGCTCCTTGAAACTTGACAAAATAAAGGAGTTCTCAGTTTTGTCTCTATGGTTTCTTTCCTCTTCAAGTAGCCCTAGGCACAGACTGTGGAAAAGCACTTTCATTGAGAGGGGTTGCCAAGCTTCTAAGAAATAACGAGTTTCCGAAATACTAGCAAATATTTTTTCACCCAATCTTGATGATACTTGTTGCTAATGATCAGTACACAAATCCCACTTGGCTCACCAAATTTTGTTCTTCTTGGTTGAAGCGTTCGTGTACAGTAGCAGTTTTTATATTTAGGTTTCACTCTGTTCTCTCCTATACAGATAGATGAATTTGGAACTCTAAATCCAACAGGTTTGTAGTAGCTCTTTGAAACATGACAAAATAAAGGAGTCCTCAGATTTGTCTCTATGGTTTGTTTCCTCTTCAAGTAGCCCTAGGCACAGACTGTGGAAAAGCACTTTCATTGAGAGGGGTTGCCAAGCTTCTAAGAAATATCGCGTTTCCGAAATACCAGCAAATATTTTTTCACCCAATCTTGATGATACTTGGTGGTAATGATCAGTACACAAATCCCACTTGGCTTACCAAATTTTGTTCTTCTAGGTTGAAGCGTTCGTCTACAGTAGCAGTTTTTATATTTAGGTTTCCCTCTGTTCTCTCCTATATAGATAGATGAATTTGGAAATCTAAATCCAACATGCTTTGTAGTAGCTCCTTGAAACTTGACAAAATAAGGGAGTTCTCAGTTTTGTCTCTGTGGTTTGTTTCCTCTTCACGTAGCCCAAGGCACAGACTGTGGAAAGCACTTTCATTGAGATGGTTTGCCAAGCTTCTAAGAAATAACGAGTTTCCGAAATACCAGCAAATATTTTTTCACACAATCTTGTTGATCCTTGCTGGTAATGATCAGTACATAAATCCCACTTGGCTCACCAAATTTTGTTCTTCTAGGTTGAAGAGTTCGTGTACAGTAGCAGTTTTTATATTTAGGTTTCACTCTGTTCTCTCCTATACAGATAGATGAATTTGGAACTCTAAATCCAACATGGTTTGTAGTAGCTCTTTGAAACATAACAAAATAAAGGAGTCCTCAGATTTGTCTCTATGGTTTGTTTCCTCTTCAAGTAGCCCTAGGCACAGACTGTGGAAAAGCACTTTCATTGAGAGGGGTTGCCAAGCTTCTAAGAAATATCGGGTTTCCGAAATACCAGCAAATATTTTTTCACCCAATCTTGATGATACTTGGTGGTAATGATCAGTACACAAATCCCACTTGGCTTACCAAATTTTGTTCTTCTAGGTTGAAGCGTTCGTCTACAGTAGCAGTTTTTATATTTAGGTTTCCCTCTGTTCTCTCCTATATAGATAGATGAATTTGGAACTCTAAATCCAACATGCTTTGTAGTAGCTCCTTGAAACTTGACAAAATAAAGGAGTTCTCAGTTTTGTCTCTATGGTTTCTTTCCTCTTCAAGTAGCCCTAGGCACAGACTGTGGAAAAGCACTTTCATTGAGAGGGGTTGCCAAGCTTCTAAGAAATAACGAGTTTCCGAAATACTAGCAAATATTTTTTCAACCAATCTTGATGATACTTGTTGCTAATGATCAGTACACAAATCCCACTTGGCTCACCAAATTTTGTTCTTCTTGGTTGAAGCGTTCGTGTACAGTAGCAGTTTTTATATTTAGGTTTCACTCTGTTCTCTCCTATACAGATAGATGAATTTGGAACTCTAAATCCAACAGGTTTGTAGTAGCTCTTTGAAACATGACAAAATAAAGGAGTCCTCAGATTTGTCTCTATGGTTTGTTTCCTCTTCAAGTAGCCCTAGGCACAGACTGTGGAAAAGCACTTTCATTGAGAGGGGTTGCCAAGCTTCTAAGAAATATCGCGTTTCCGAAATACCAGCAAATATTTTTTCACCCAATCTTGATGATACTTGGTGGTAATGATCAGTACACAAATCCCACTTGGCTTACCAAATTTTGTTCTTCTAGGTTGAAGCGTTCGTCTACAGTAGCAGTTTTTATATTTAGGTTTCCCTCTGTTCTCTCCTATATAGATAGAAGAATTTGGAAATCTAAATCCAACATGCTTTGTAGTAGCTCCTTGAAACTTGACAAAATAAGGGAGTTCTCAGTTTTGTCTCTGTGGTTTGTTTCCTCTTCACGTAGCCCAAGGCACAGACTGTGGAAAGCACTTTCATTGAGATGGTTTGCCAAGCTTCTAAGAAATAACGAGTTTCCGAAATACCAGCAAATATTTTTTCACACAATCTTGTTGATCCTTGCTGGTAATGATCAGTACATAAATCCCACTTGGCTCACCAAATTTTGTTCTTCTAGGTTGAAGAGTTCGTGTACAGTAGCAGTTTTTATATTTAGGTTTCACTCTGTTCTCTCCTATACAGATAGATGAATTTGGAACTCTAAATCCAACATGGTTTGTAGTAGCTCTTTGAAACATAACAAAATAAAGGAGTCCTCAGATTTGTCTCTATGGTTTGTTTCCTCTTCAAGTAGCCCTAGGCACAGACTGTGGAAAAGCACTTTCATTGAGAGGGGTTGCCAAGCTTCTAAGAAATATCGGGTTTCCGAAATACCAGCAAATATTTTTTCACCCAATCTTGATGATACTTGGTGGTAATGATCAGTACACAAATCCCACTTGGCTTACCAAATTTTGTTCTTCTAGGTTGAAGCGTTCGTCTACAGTAGCAGTTTTTATATTTAGGTTTCCCTCTGTTCTCTCCCATATAGATAGATGAATTTGGAAATCTAAATCCAACTTGGTTTGTAGTAGCTCCTTGAAACTTGACCAAACAAAGGAGTTCTCAGTTTTGTCTCTATGGTTTGTTTCCTCTTCACGTAGCCCAAGGCACAGACTGTGGAAAAGCACTTTCATTGAGAGGGGTTGCCAAGGTTCTAAGAAATAACGAGTTTCCGAAATACCAGCAAATATTTTTTCACCCAATCTTGATTATACTTGTTGCTAATGATCAGTACACAAATCCCACTTGGCTCACCAAATTTTGTTCTTCTAGGTTGAAGCGTTCGTGTACAGTAGCAGTTTTTATATTTAGGTCTCCCTCTGTTCTCTCCTATACAGATAGATGAATTTGGAACTCTAAATCCAACATGGTTTGTAGTAGCTCTTTGAAACTTGACAAAATAAAGGAGTTCTCAGTTTTTTCGCTATGGTTTGTTCCTCTTCAAGTAGCTCTAGACACAGACTGTGGAAAAGCACTTTCATTGAGAGGGGTTGCCAAGCTTTTAGAAATCAAGAGTTTCCGAAATACCAGCAAATATTTTTTCACCCAATCTTGATGATACTTGGTGGTAATGATCAGTACACAAATCCCACTTGGCTCACCAAATTTTGTTCTTCTAGGTTGAAGCGTTCGTCTACAGTAGCAGTTTTTATATTTAGGTTTCACTCTGTTCTCTCATATATAGATAGATGAATTTGGAACTCTAAATCCAACATGGTTTGTAGTAGCTCTTTGAAACTTGACAAAATAAAGGAGTTCTCAGTTTTGTCTCTATGGTTTGTTTCCTCTTCAATTAGCCCTAGGCACAGACTGTGGAAAGCACTTTCATTGAGATGGGTTGCCAAGCTTCTAAGAAATAACGAGTTTCCGAAATACCAGCAAATATTTTTTCACACAATCTTGTTGATACTTGGTGGTAATGATCAGTACACAAATCCCACTTGGCTCACCAAATTTTGTTCTTCTAGGTTGAAGCGTTCGTGTACAGTAGCAGTTTTTATATTAAGGTTTCCCTCTGTTCTCTCCTATACAGATAGATGAATTTGGAACTCTAAATCCAACATGGTTTGTAGTAGCTCTTTGAAACTTGAGAAAATAAATGAGTTCTCAGTTTTGTCTCTATGGTTTGTTTCCTGTTCAAGTATACCTAGGCACAGACTCTGGAAAATCACTTTCATTGAGAGGGGTTGCCAAGCTTCTAAGAAATTACGAGTTTCCGAAATACCAGCAGATATTTTTTCAAACAATCTGGATGATACTTGGTGCTAATGATCAGTACACAAATCACACTTGGCTCACCATATTTTGTTCTTCTAGGTTGAAGCGTTCGTCTACAGTAGCAGTTTTTATATTTAGGTTTCCCTCTGTTCTCTCATATATAGATAGATGAATTTGGAACTCTAAATCCAACATGGTTTGTAGTAGCTCTTTGAAACTTGACAAAATAAAGGAGTTCTCAGATTTGTCTCTATGGTTTGTTTCCTCTTCAAGTAGCCCTAGGCACAGACTGTGGAAAAGCACTTTTATTGAGAGGGGTTGCCAAGATTCTAAGAAATAACGAGTTTCCGAAAAACCAGCAAATATTTTTTCAACCAATCTTGATGATACTTCGTGGTAATGATAAGTACACAAATCCCACTTGGCTCACCAAATTTTGTTCTTCTAGGTTGAAGCATTCTCTACAGTAGCAGTTTTTATATTTAGGTTTCCCTCTGTTCTCTCCTATATAGATAGATGAATTTGGAACTCTAAATCCAACATGGTTTGTAGTAACTCTTTGAAACTTGACAAAATAAAGGAGTTCTCAGCTTTGTCTCTATGGTTTGTTTCCTCTTAAAGTAGTCCTAGGCACAGACTGTGGAATGACTTTCATTGAGATGGTTTGCCAAACTTCTATGAAATAACGAGTTTCCGAAATACCAGCAAATATTTTTTCACACAATCTTGTTGATCCTTGCTGGTAATGATCAGTACATAAATCCCACTTGGCTCACGAAATTTTGTTCTAGTTTGAAGCGTTCGTCTACAGTAGCAGTTTTTATATTTAGGTTTCTCTCTGTTCTCTCTATATAGATAGATGAATTTGGAACTCTAAATCCATAATGGTTTGTAGTAGCTCTTTGAAACTTGACAAAATAAAGGAGTTCTCAGATTTGTCTCTATGGTTTTTTTCCTCTTCAAGTAGCCCTAGGCAAAGACTGTGGAAAAGCACTTTCATTGAGAGGGGTTGCCAAGCTTCTAAGAAATAATGAGTTTCCGAAATACCAGCAAATATTTTTTCACCCAATCTTGATGATACTTGGTGGTAATGATCAGTACACAAATCCCACTTGGCTTACCAAATTTTGTTCTTCTAGGTTGAAGCGTTCATCTACAGTAGCAGTTTTTATATTTAGGTTTCCCTCTGTTCTCTCCTATATAGATAGATGAATTTGGAACTCTAAATCCAACATGCTTTGTAGTAGCTCCTTGAAACTTGACAAAATAAAGGAGTTCTCAGTTTTGTCTCTATGGTTTCTTTCCTCTTCAAGTAGCCCTAGGCACAGACTGTGGAAAAGCACTTTCATTGAGAGGGGTTGCCAAGCTTCTAAGAAATAACGAGTTTCCGAAATACTAGCAAATATTTTTTCACCCAATCTTGATGATACTTGTTGCTAATGATCAGTACACAAATCCCACTTGGCTCACCAAATTTTGTTCTTCTTGGTTGAAGCGTTCGTGTACAGTAGCAGTTTTTATATTTAGGTTTCACTCTGTTCTCTCCTATACAGATAGATGAATTTGGAACTCTAAATCCAACAGGTTTGTAGTAGCTCTTTGAAACATGACAAAATAAAGGAGTCCTCAGATTTGTCTCTATGGTTTGGTTCCTCTTCAAGTAGCCCTAGGCACAGACTGTGGAAAAGCACTTTCATTGAGAGGGGTTGCCAAGCTTCTAAGATATATCGCGTTTCCGAAATACCAGCAAATATTTTTTCACCCAATCTTGATGATACTTGGTGGTAATGATCAGTACACAAATCCCACTTGGCTTACCAAATTTTGTTCTTCTAGGTTGAAGCGTTCGTGTACAGTAGCAGTTTTTATATTAAGGTTTCCCTCTGTTCTCTCCTATACAGATAGATGAATTTGGAACTCTAAATCCAACATGGTTTGTAGTAGCTCTTTGAAACTTGAGAAAATAAATGAGTTCTCAGTTTTGTCTCTATGGTTTGTTTCCTGTTCAAGTAGCCCTAGGCACAGACTCTGGAAAATCACTTTCATTGAGAGGGGTTGCCAAGCTTCTAAGAAATTACGAGTTTCCGAAATACCAGCAGATATTTTTTCACCCAATCTTGATGATACTTGGTGCTAATGATCAGTACACAAATCACACTTGGCTCACCATATTTTGTTCTTCTAGGTTGAAGCGTTCGTCTACAGTAGCAGTTTTTATATTTAGGTTTCCCTCTGTTCTCTCATATATAGATAGATGAATTTGGAACTCTAAATCCAACATGGTTTGTAGTAGCTCTTTGAAACTTGACAAAATAAAGGAGTTCTCAGATTTGTCTCTATGGTTTGTTTCCTCTTCAAGTAGCCCTAGGCACAGACTGTGGAAAAGCACTTTTATTGAGAGGGGTTGCCAAGATTCTAAGAAATAACGAGTTTCCGAAATACCAGCAAATATTTTTTCAACCAATCTTGATGATACTTCGTGGTAATGATAAGTACACAAATCCCACTTGGCTCACCAAATTTTGTTCTTCTAGGTTGAAGCATTCTCTACAGTAGCAGTTTTTATATTTAGGTTTCCCTCTGTTCTCTCCTATACAGATAGATGAATTTGGAACTCTAAATCCAACATGGTTTGTAGTAACTCTTTGAAACTTGACAAAATAAAGGAGTTCTCAGCTTTGTCTCTATGGTTTGTTTCCTCTTAAAGTAGTCCTAGGCACAGACTGTGGAATGACTTTCATTGAGATGGTTTGCCAAACTTCTATGAAATAACGAGTTTCCGAAATACCAGCAAATATTTTTTCACACAATCTTGTTGATCCTTGCTGGTAATGATCAGTACATAAATCCCACTTGGCTCACCAAATTTTGTTCTTCTAGTTTGAAGCGTTCGTCTACAGTAGCAGTTTTTATATTTAGGTTTCTCTCTGTTCTCTCTATATAGATAGATGAATTTGGAACTCTAAATCCATAATGGTTTGTAGTAGCTCTTTGAAACTTGACAAAATAAAGGAGTTCTCAGATTTGTCTCTATGGTTTTTTTCCTCTTCAAGTAGACCTAGGCAAAGACTGTGGAAAAGCACTTTCATTGAGAGGGGTTGCCAAGCTTCTAAGAAATAACGAGTTTCCGAAATACCAGCAAATATTTTTTCACCCAATCTTGATGATACTTGGTGGTAATGATCAGTACACAAATCCCTCTTGGCTTACCAAATTTTGTTCTTCTAGGTTGAAGCGTTCATCTACAGTAGCAGTTTTTATATTTAGGTTTCCCTCTGTTCTCTCCTATATAGATAGATGAATTTGGAACTCTAAATCCAACATGCTTTGTAGTAGCTCCTTGAAACTTGACAAAATAAAGGAGTTCTCAGTTTTGTCTCTATGGTTTCTTTCCTCTTCAAGTAGCCCTAGGCACAGACTGTGGAAAAGCACTTTCATTGAGAGGGGTTGCCAAGCTTCTAAGAAATAACGAGTTTCCGAAATACTAGCAAATATTTTTTCACCCAATCTTGATGATACTTGTTGCTAATGATCAGTACACAAATCCCACTTGGCTCACCAAATTTTGTTCTTCTTGGTTGAAGCGTTCGTGTACAGTAGCAGTTTTTATATTTAGGTTTCACTCTGTTCTCTCCTATACAGATAGATGAATTTGGAACTCTAAATCCAACAGGTTTGTAGTAGCTCTTTGAAACATGACAAAATAAAGGAGTCCTCAGATTTGTCTCTATGGTTTGGTTCCTCTTCAAGTAGCCCTAGGCACAGACTGTGGAAAAGCACTTTCATTGAGAGGGGTTGCCAAGCTTCTAAGATATATCGCGTTTCCGAAATACCAGCAAATATTTTTTCACCCAATCTTGATGATACTTGGTGGTAATGATCAGTACACAAATCCCACTTGGCTTACCAAATTTTGTTCTTCTAGGTTGAAGCGTTCGTCTACAGTAGCAGTTTTTATATTTAGGTTTCCCTCTGTTCTCTCCTATATAGATAGATGAATTTGGAAATCTAAATCCAACATGCTTTGTAGTAGCTCCTTGAAACTTGACAAAATAAGGGAGTTCTCAGTTTTGTCTCTGTGGTTTGTTTCCTCTTCACGTAGCCCAAGGCACAGACTGTGGAAAGCACTTTCATTGAGATGGTTTGCCAAGCTTCTAAGAAATAACGAGTTTCCGAAATACCAGCAAATATTTTTTCACACAATCTTGTTGATCCTTGCTGGTAATGATCAGTACATAAATCCCACTTGGCTCACCAAATTTTGTTCTTCTAGTTTGAAGCGTTCGTCTACAGTAGCAGTTTTTATATTTAGGTTTCTCTCTGTTCTCTCTATATAGATAGATGAATTTGGAACTCTAAATCCATAATGTTTTGTAGTAGCTCTTTGAAACTTGACAAAATAAAGGAGTTCTCAGATTTGTCTCTATGGTTTGTTTTCTCTTAATGTAGCCCAATTCACAGACTGTGGAAAAGCACTTTCATTGAGAGGGGTTGCCAAGCTTCTAAGAAATAACGAGTTTCCGAAATACCAGCAAATATTGTTTCACCCAATCTTGATGATACTTGTTGCTAATCATCAGTACACACATCCCACTTGGCTCACCAAATTTAGTTCTTCTAGGTTGAAGCGTTCGTGTACAGTAGCAGTTTTTATATTTAGGTTTCCCTCTGTTCTCTCCTATACAGATAGATGAATTTGGAACTCTAAATCCAACATGGTTTGTAGTAGCTCTTTGAAACTTGAAAAAATAAAGGAGTTCTCAGTTTTGTCTCTATGGTTTGTTTCCTCTTCAAGTAGCCCTAGGCACAGATTGTGGAAAGCACTTTCATTGAGAGTGGTTGCCAAGCTTCTAAGAAATAACGAGTTTCCGAAATACCAGCAAATATTTTTTCACCCAATCTTCATGATACGTGGTGGTAATGACAAGTACACAAATCCCACTTGGCTCACCAAATTTTGTTCTTCTAGGTTGAAGCGTTCGTCTACAGTAGCAGGTTTTATATTTAGGTTTCCCTCTGTTATCTCCCATATAGATAGATAAATTTGGAACTCTAAATCCAACATGGTTTGTAGTAGCTCTTTGAAACTTGACAAAATAAAGGAGTTCTCAGTTTTGTCTCTATGGTTTGTTTCCTCTTCAAGTAGCCCTAGGCACAGACTTTGGAAAGCACTTTCATTGAGAGGGGTTGCCAAGTCTACGAAATAACGAGTTTCCGAAATACCAGCAAATATTTTTTAACCCAATCTTGATGATACTTGGTGGTAATGATCAGTACACAAATCCCACTTGGCTCACCAAATTTTGTTCTTCTAGGTTGAAGCGTTCGTCTACAGTAGCAGGTTTTATATTTAGGTTTCCCTCTGTTATCTCCCATATAGATAGATAAATTTGGAACTCTAAATCCAACATGGTTTGTAGTAGCTCTTTGAAACTTGACAAAATAAAGGAGTTCTCAGTTTTGTTGCTATGGTTTGTTTCCTCTTCAAGTAGCCCTAGGCACAGACTGTGGAAAAGCACTTTAATTGAGAGTGGTTCCCAAGCTTCTAAGAAATCACGAGTTTCCGAAATACCAGCAAATATTTTTTCACCCAATCTTGATGATACTTGGTGGTAACGATCAGTACAGAAATCACACGTGGCTCACCAAATTTTGTTCTTCTAGGTTGAAGCGTTCGTCTACAGTAGCAGTTTTTATATTTAGGGTTCCCTCTGTTCTCTCCTATATAGAAAGATGAATTTGGAACTCTAAATCCAACATGGTTTGTAGTAGCTCTTTGAAACTTGACAAAAAAAGGAGTTCTCAGTTTTTTCGCTATGGTTTGTTTCCTCTTCAAGTAGCCCAAGGCACAGACTGTGGAAAAGCACTTTCATTGAGAGGGGTTGCCAAGCTTCTAAGAAATAACGAGTTTCCGAAATACCAGCAAATATTTTTTCTCCCAATCTTGATGATACTTGTTGCTAATGATCAGTACACAAATCCCACGGTGCTCACCAAATTTTGTTCTTCTAGGTTGAAGCGTTCGTGTACAGTAGCAGTTTTTATATTTAGGTCTCCCTCTGTTCTCTCCTATACAGATAGATGATTTGAAACTCTAAATCCAACATGGTTTGTAGTAGCTCTTTGAAACTTGACAAAATAAAGGAGTTCTCAGTTTTTTCGCTATGGTTTGTTTCCTCTTCAAGTAGCACTAGGCACAGACTGTGGAAAAGCACTTTCATTGAGAGGGGTTCCCAAGTTTCTAAGAAATCACGAGTTTCCGAAATACCAGCAAATATTTTTTCACCCAATCTTGATGATACTTGGTGGTAATGATCAGTACACAAATCCCACTTGGCTCACCAAATTTTGTTCTTCTAGGTTGAAGCGTTCGTCTACAGTATCAGTTTTTATATTTAGGTTTCACTCTGTTCTCTCATATATAGATAGATGAATTTGGAACTCTAAATCCAACATGGTTTGTAGTAGCTCTTTGAAACTTGACAAAATAAAGGAGTTCTCAGTTTTGTCTCTATGGATTGTTTCCTCTTCAATTAGCCCTAGGCACAGACTGTGGAAAGCACTTTCATTGAGATGGGTTGCCAAGCTTCTAAGAAATAACGAGTTTCCGAAATACCAGCAAATATTTTTTCACACAATCTTGTTGATACTTGGTGGTAATGATCAGTACACAAATCCCACTTGGCTCACCAAATTTTGTTCTTCTAGGTTGAAGCGTTTGTCTACAGTAGCAGTTTTTATATTTAGGTTTCTCTTTGTTTTCTCCTATATAGATAGATGGATTTGGAAATCTAAATCCAACATGCTTTGTAGTAGCTCCTTGAAACTTGACAAAATAAAGGAGTTCTCAGTTTTGTCTCTATGGTTTGTTTCCTCTTAATGTAGCCCAAGGCACAAACTGTGGAAAAGCACTTTCATTGAGAGGGGTTGCCAAGCTTCTAAGAAATAACCAGTTTCCGAAATACCAGCAAATATTGTTTCACCCAATCTTGATGATACTTGTTGCTAATCATCAGTACACACATCCCACTTGGCTCACCAAATTTAGTTCTTCTAGGTTGAAGCGTTCGTGTACAGTAGCAGTTTTTATATTTAGGTTTCCCTCTGTTCTCTCCTATACAGATAGATGAATTTGGAACTCTAAATCCAACATGGTTTGTAGTAGCTCTTTGAAACTTGACAAAATATAGGAGTTCTCAGTTTTGTCTCTATGGTTTGTTTCCTCTTCAAGTAGCCCTAGGCACAGACTGTGGAAAGCACTTTCATTGAGAGGGGTTGCCAAGCTTCTAAGAAATCACGAGTTTCCGAAATACCAGCAAATATTTTTTCACCCAATCTTGATGATACTTAGTGGTAATGATCAGTACACAAATCCCACTTGGTCACCAAATTTTGTTCTTCTAGGTTGAAGCGTACGTCTACAGTAGCAGTTTTTATATTTAGGTTTCCCTCTGTTCTCTCCTATATAGAAAGATTAATTTGGAACTCTAAATCCAACATGGTTTGTAGTAGCTCTTTGAAACTTGACAAAATAAAGGAGTTCTCAGTTTTGTCGCTATGGTTTGTTTCCTCTTCAAGTAGCCCTAGGCACAGACTGTGGAAAAGCACTTTGATTGAAAGTGGTTCCCAAGCTTCTAAGAAATCACGAGTTTCCGAAATACCAGCAAATATTTTTTCACCCAATCTTGATGATATTGGTGGTAACGATCAGTACACAAAACCCACTTGGCTCACCAAATTTTGTTCTTCTAAGTTGAAGCGTTCGTCTACAGTAGCAGTTTTTATATTTAGGTTTCCCTCTGTTCTCTCCTATATAGAAAGATGAATTTGGAACTCTAAATCCAACATGGTTTGTAGTAGCTCTTTGAAACATGACAAAATAAAGGAGTTCTCAGTTTTTCGCTATGGTTTGTTTCCTCTTCAAGTAGCCCTAGGCACAGACTGTGGAAAAGCACTTTCATTGAGAGGGGTTCCCAAGCTTCTAAGAAATCACGAGTTTCCGAAATACCAGCAAATATTTTTTCACCCAATCTTGATGATACTTGGTGGTAATGATCAGTACACAAATCCCACTTGGCTCACCAAATTTTGTTCTTCTAGGTTGAAGCGTTCGTCTACAGTAGCAGTTTTTATATTTAGGTTTCACTCTGTTCTCTCATATATAGATAGATGAATTTGGAACTCTAAATCCAACATGGTTTGTAGTAGCTCTTTGAAACATGACAAAATAAAGGAGTTCTCAGTTTTGTCTCTATGGTTTGTTTCCTCTTCAAGTTGCCCTAGGCACAGACTGTGGAAAGCACTTTCATTGAGATGGGTTGCCAAGCTCCTAAGAAATAACGAGTTTCCGAAATACCAGCAAATATTTTTTTACCCAATCTTGATGTCACTTGGTCGTAATGATCAGTACACAAATCCCACTTGGCTCACCAAATTTTGTTCTTCTAGGTTGAAGCGTTCGTCTACAGTAGCAGTTTTTATATTTAGGTTTCCCTCTGTTCTCTCCTATATAGATAGATGAATTTGGAACACTAAATCCAACAGGGTTTATAGTAGCTCTTTGAAACTTGACAAAATAAAGGAGTTCTCAGTTTTCTCTCTATGGTTTGTTTCCTCTTCAAGTAGCCCTAGGCACAGACTGTAGAAAAGCACTTTCATTGAGAGTTGTTGCCAGGCTTCTAAGAAATTACAAGTTTCCGAAATACCAGCAAATATTTTTTCACCCAATCTTGATGATTCTTGGTGGTAATGATCAGTACACAGATCCCACTTGGCTCACCAGATTTTGTTCTTCTAGGTTGAAGCGTTCGTCTACAGTAGCAGTTTTTATATTTAGGTTTCACTCTTTTCTCTCATATATAGATAGATGAATTTGGAACTCTAAATCCAACATGGTTTGTAGTAGCTCTTTGAAAGTTGACAAAATAAAGGAGTTCTGAGTTTTGTCTCTATGGTTTGTTTCCTCTTCAAGTAGCCCTAGGCACAGACTGTGGAAAAGCACTTTCATTGAGAGGTGTTGCCAAGCTTCTAAGAAATAATGAGTTTCCGAAATATCAGCAAATATTTTTTCACCCAATCTTGATGATAGTTGGTGGTAATGATCAGTACACTAATCCCACTTGGCTCACCAAATTTTCTTCTTCTAGGTTGAAGCGTTCGTCTACAGTAGCAGTTTTTATATTTAGGTTTCCCTCTGTTCTCTCCTATATAGATAGATGAATTTGGAACTCTAAATCCAACACGGTTTGTAGTAGCTCTTTGAAACTTGAAAAAATAAAGGAGTTCTCAGTTTTGTCTCTATGGTTTGTTTCCTCTTCAAGTAGCCCTAGGCACAGACTGTGGAAAAGCACTTTCATTGAGAGGGGTTGCCAAGCTTCTAAGAAATAACGAGTTTCCGAAATACCAGCAAATATTTTTTAACCCAATCTTGATGATACTTGGTGGTAATGATCAGTACACAAATCCCACTTTGCTCACCAAATTTTGTTCTTCTAGGTTGAAGCATTCGTCTACAGTAGCAGTTTTTATATATAGGTTTCATTCTGTTCTCTCCTATTTAGATAGATGAATTTGGAACTCTAAATCCAACATGGTTTTTAGTAGCTCTTTGAAACTTGACAAAATAAAGGAGTTCTCAGTTTTGTCTCTATGGTTTGTTTCCTCTTCAAGTAGCCCTAGGCACAGACTGTGGAAAAGGACTTTCATTGAGAGGGGTTGCCAAGCTTCTAAGAAATAACGAGTTTCCGAAATACCAGCAAATATTTTTTCAGCCAATCTTGATGATACCTGTTGCTGATGATCAGTACACAAATCCGACTTGGCTCACCAAATTCTGTTCTTCTAGGTTGAAGCATTCGTCTACAGTAGCAGTTTTTATATTTAGGTTTCCCTCTGTTCTCTCCTATATAGATAGATGAATTTGGAACTCTAAATCCAACATGGTTTGTAGTAGCTCTTTGAAACTTGACAAAATAAAGGAGTTCTCAGTTTTGTCTCTATGGTTTGTTTCCTCTTCAAGTAGCTCTAGGCACAGACTGTGGAAAAGCACTTTCATTGAGAGGGGTTGCCAAGCTTCTAAGAAATTACGAGTTTCCGAAATACCAGCAAATATTTTTTCACCCAATCTTGATGATACTTGGTGGTAATGATCAGTACACAAATCCCACTTGGCTCACCAAATTTTGTTCTTCTAGGTTGAAGCGTTCGTCTACAGTAGCGGTTTTTATATTTAGGTTTCCCTCTGTTCTCTCCTATATAGATAGATGAATTTGGAACTCTAAATCCAACATGTTTTGTAGTAGCTCTTTGAATCTTGACAAAATAAAGGAGTTCTCGGCTTTGTCTTTATGGTTTGTTTCCTCTTCAAGTAGCCCTAGGCACAGACTGTGGAAAGCACTTTCATTGAGATGGGTTGCCAAGCTTCTAAGAAATAACGAATTTCCGAAATACCAGCAAATATTTTTTCACCCAATCTTGATGATTCTTTGTGGTAATTATCAGGACACAAATCCCAGTTGGCTCACCAAATTTTGTACTTCTAGGTTGAAGCGTTCGTCTACAACAGCAGTTTTTATATTTAGGTTTCCCTCTGTTCTCTCCTATATAGATACATGAATTTGGAACACTAAATCCAACAGGGTTTATAGTAGCTCTTTGAACTTGACAAAATAAAGGAGTTCTCAGTTTTCTCTCTATGGATTGTTTTCTCTTCAAGTAGCCCTAGGCACACACTGTGGAAAAGCAGTTTCATTGAGAGGGGTTGCAAGCTTCTTAGAAATAACGAGTTTCCGAAATACCAGCAAATATTTTTTCACCCAATCTTGATGTTACTTGGTGGTAATGATCAGTACACAAATCCCACTTGGCTCACAAAATTTTGTTCTTCTAGGTTGAAGCGTTCGTCTACAGTAGCAGTTTTTATATTTAGGTATCCCTCTGTTCTCTCCTATATACATAGATGAATTTGGAACTCTAAATCCAACATGGTTTGTAGTAGCTGGTTGAATCTTGACAAAATAAAGTAGTTCTCCGTTTTGTCTCTATGGTTTGTTTCCTCTTCAAGTAGCCCTAGGCACAGACTGTGGAAAAGCACTTTCATTGAGAGGTGTTGCCAAGCTTCTAAGAAATTACGAATTTCCGAAATACCAGCAAATATTTTTTCACCCAATCTTGATGTTACTTGGTCGTAATGATCAGTACACAAATCGCACTTGGCTCACCAAATTTTGTTCTTCTAGGTTGAAGCGTTCGTCTACAGTAGCGGTTTTTCTATTTAGGTATCCCTCTGTTCTCTCCTATATACATAGATGAATTTGGAACTCTAAATCCAACATGGACTGTAGTAGCTCTTTGAAACTTGAAAAAATAAAGGAGTTCTCAGTTTTGTCTCTATGGTTTGTTTCCTCTTCAAGTAGTCCTAGGCACACACAGTGGAAAAGCACTTTCATTGAGAGGGGTTGCCAAGCTTCTAAGAAATTAGGAGTTTCCGAAATACCAGCAAATATTTTTTCACCCAATCTTGATGATTCTTGGTGGTAATGATCAGGACACAAATCCCAGTTCGCTCACCAAATTTTGTTCTTCTATGTTGAAGCGTTCGTCTACAGTAGCAGTTTTTATATTTAGGTTTCCCTCTGTTCTCTCCTATATAGATAGATGAATTTGGAACACTAAATCCAACAGGGTTTATACTAGCTCTTTGAAACTTGACAAAATAAAGGAGTTCTCAGTTTTGTCTCTATTGTTTGTTTCCTCTTCAAGTAGCCCTAGGAACAGACTGTGGAAAAGCACTTTCATTGAGAGGGGTTGCCAAGCTTCTAAGAAATAACGAGTTTCCGAAATACCGGCAAATATTTTTTCACCCAATCATGATGATACTTGGTGGTAATGATCAGTACACAAATCCCACTTGGCTCACCAAATTTTGTTCTTCTAGGTTGAAGCATTCGTCTACAGTAGCAGTTTTTATATTTAGGTTTCCCTCTGTTCTCTCCTATATAGATAGATGAATTTGGAACTCTAAATCCAACATGGTTTGTAGTAGCTCTTTGAAACTTGACAAAATAAAGGAGTTCTCAGTTTTGTCTTTATGGTTTGTTTCCTCTTCAAGTAGCCCTAGGCACAGACTGTGGAAAAGCACTTTCATTGAGAGGGGTTGCCAAGCTTTTAAGAAATAACGAGTTTCCGAAATACCAGCAAAAATTTTTCACCCAATCTTGATGATACTTGGTGGTAATGATCAGTACACAGATCCCACTTGGCTCACTAAATTGTGTTCTTCTAGGTTGAAGCCTGAGTCTACAGTAGCAGTTTTTATATTTAGGTTTCACTCTTTTCTCTCATATATAGATAGATGAATTTGGAACACTAAATCCAACATGGTTTGTAGTAGCTCTTTGAAACTTGACAAAATAAAGGAGTTCTGAGTTTTCTCTCTATGGTTTGTTTCCTCTTCAAGTAGCCCTAGGCACAGACTGTGTAAAAGCACTTTCATTGAGAGGGATTGCCAAGTTTCTAAGAAATAACGAGTTTCCGAAATACCAGCAAATATTTTTTCAGCCAATCTTGATGATAGTTGGTGGTAATGATCAGTACACAAATCCCACTTGGCTCACCAAATTTTGTTCTTCTAGGTTGAAGCGTTCGTCTAAAGTAGCAGTTTTTATATTTTGTTTCCCTCTGTTCTCTCCTATATAGATAGATGAATTTGGAACTCTAAATCCAACATGGTTTGTAGTAGCTCTTTGAAACTTGACAAAATAAAGGAGTTCTCAGTTTTGTCTCTATGGTTTGTTTCCTCTTCAAGTAGCCCTAGGCACAGACTGTGGAAAAGCACTTTCATTGAGAGGGGTTGCCAAGCTTCTAAGAAATTACGATTTTCCGAAATACCAGCAAATATTTATTCACCCAATCTTGATGATACTTGGTGGTAATGATCAGTACCCAAATCCCACTTGGCTCACCAAATTTTGTTCTTCTAGGTTGAAGCGTTCGTCTACAGTAGCAGTTTTTATATTTAGGTCTCCCTCTGTTCTCTCCTATATAGATAGATGAATTTGGAACTTTAAATCCAACATGGTTTGTAGTAGCTCTTTGAAACTTGACAAAATAAAGGAGTTCTCAGTTTTGTCTCTATGGTTTGTTTCCTCTTCAAGTAGCCCTAGTCACAGACTGTGGAAAGCACTTTCATTGAGATGGGTTGCCAAGCTTCTAAGAAATAACGAGTTTCCAAAATACCAGCAAATATTTTTTCACCCAATCTTGATGATACTTGGTGGTAATGATCAGTACACAAATCCCACTTGGCTCACCAAATTTTGTTCTTCTAGGTTGAAACGTTGGTCTACAGTAGCAGTTTTTATATTTAGGTTTCCCTCTGTTCTCTCCTATATTGATAGAAGAATTTGGAACACTAAATCCAACAGGGTTTATGGTAGCTCTTTGAAACTTGACAAAATAAAGGAGTTCTCAGTTTTCTCTCTATGGTTTGTTTCCTCTTCAAGTAGCCCTAGGCACAGACTGTGGAAAAGCACATTCATTGAGAGTGGTTGCCAGGCTTCTAAGAAATTACAAGTATCCGCAATACCAGCAAATATTTTTTCACCCAATCTTGATGATACTTGGTGGTAATGATCAGTACACAAATCCCACTTTGCTCACCAAATTTTGTTCTTCTAGGTTGAAGCATTCGTCTACAGTAGCAGTTTTTATATATAGGTTTCATTCTGTTCTCTCCTATTTAGATAGATGAATTTGGAACTCTAAATCCAACATGGTTTGTAGTAGCTCTTTGAAACTTGACAAAATAAAGTAGTTCTCAGTTTTGTCTCTATGGTTTGTTTCCTCTTCAAGTAGCCCTAGGCACAGACTGTG
>NW_027511086.1:0-28544 GCF_048772815.1 Callospermophilus lateralis
AATTTTGAGAGGCACTAAGACATTTAGTACTGAATATTGCAAGGCAAAAAAACAAAACAAAACAAAAAAAAACTCAAAACACCTTTGCCACTGATTAAGCCATATTCAGGACCTAAGCTGTACCTAATAGATACTGCTTAACAGCTCCAAACTGCAGACTGAAGTCCTTAATTGAAAAGGGGCCTAACCATGGAAGGCTAGTTACATGGTTAAGTGTTGGTACTGTTAATACCAGACATACCACTACTCCTACTATAGATGAGAAAACAGAGGTACAAAAGAATTTGCCCAAGGATACCCAGCTTATAGATGATGAAGCCTGGATTCAATCTGAAGCAGCAGCACCATAAACAGTGTCTGTCCCAAGTAAAGTTGCAACTCTAGTGTTAGCGACAAGCCAAAGATTTACAGTGCAGATTCCACCTTCTCATTCCACTACTGCCAAACCAGTTCCTTCAACAACTGTAGTTCAAAATATTCTGATTAATTCTTCAATGACTGAGCCCAAAAATATTCTTGTTACCACCGATATGCTTTCATCACAGAACACAGGCAATGAATCAAACCCACTAAAGAGAAAACATGCAAATAATGATGACAATGATACTATGTAAGGGGGATACTCTCATCTACATTCATTTAAAAAGTGTGTAGTTGGTTTTGAGCTGATATACTGTGTTAGAACATTCTAGATCTTAACATAATAGAAAAATGTTGCTGCAGTATTTTTTACATTAGTTCCAACTGTTAGATTTTTTTTTTAAATAAGAGAACAAATGTTTTTCAATTAGGCTTCAAGTACAAAAGTTAAGTATTTGTTTCTTAATAGTTTCATTAACATTTAGTTCTACCACAGCAATTCTATTTCTGAAACAGTTTTCTTCCATCTATTACTGACAATACAACTTACATTCAATTTCTATAGCCCAGTTTGTGGACTATATCTTTAATTTCTAACCTACATTTAAAGTTCTACTTTGTTTGGAAAGATAAAATAGTCACATTTATTGTCACTAATTATTTTTAAAGTTGTATGTATTTAAATTGTTTCTTGGTTTTTCCTAACTTCATACCCCAAATCCCTCTCTAAATCCCATTCATTCTGTACTCACCCTCACAGGCTTAAATTCATCCCTATTGCTCTTTTTAAAAAAGTAATTAATTTATTTATTCTAATTTGTTATACTTGACACTGCTATCAAGTATAACAAATTAGAATAAATAAATTAATTAATTTCAGCTAATAGTACACAAATTGAGCACATTTTTTTATTTTTTTGTACACAAAGTAGAGTCACACCATTTGTGTCTTTATGCATGTACCTAGGATAATAATGTCCATTTCATTCCACCATCATTCCTATTCCCATTCCTCCTCCCATTGTCTCCCTCCCATTTTTCCTATCCAAAGTTCCTCCTTTACTTCCATGATCCCTGCAACCCACACCTCATTATGATCAGCATCCACTATCAGAATATATTTGGCCTTTGTTTTTTTGGGATTGGCTTACTTCACTTAGCATGATATTCTCCAACTTCATCCATTTACCTGCATGTCATGATTTTATTCTCTTTTGTTGCTGAGTAATATTCCATTTTGAATATATATACCACAGTTTCTTTATCCATTGATCTATTGAAGGGCATCTAGGTTGGTTCCATAATTTAGCTATTGTGAATTGTACTGCTATAAACATTGAAGTGGCTGCATCACTGTAGTATGCTGTTTTTAAGTCTTTGGGGTATAACCAAGGAGTGGGATAGCTGGGTCAAATGATGGTTCCATTCTAAGTTTTCTAGGGAGTCTCCATACTGCTTTTCAGATTAGTTACACCAATTTGCAGTCCCACCAGCATGTATTAATGTGTCTTTTTACCACATCCTTACCGACTCTTATTGTTGCTTGTATTCTTAATAACTGCCATTATGACTGGAGTGAGATGAAATCTTAGAGTACTTTTGATGTGCATTTCTCTAATTGTTAGAGTTATTGAACAATTTTTTATATTTGTTGATTGAGTGTATATTTTCTTCTGAGAAGTGTCTGTTCAGTTTCTTGGCCCATTTGTTGATTGGGTCATTTGTTTTTTTGGTGTTAATTTCTTTTAAATATTTTTTTATTTGTAATTGGACACAATGTCTTTATTTATTTTTATGCAGTGCTGAGCATTGAACCTAGTGCCTCACACATGTGAGGCGGGAGCTGTACCACTGAGCTGAGCTCCAGCCCTGGTGCCTGATAATACAGGTGTCATTTTCATGTTTTTAAAATACACTCTTCATGCTTGATGTTCTCTAGTTTACTTGAACCTGCTGTTTTGCATTTTTTCTTTTTCACTTCATGTTAGGTCAGCTGGGTTTTATCCCTTGCCTTTCATACCTTTTGAGCTTTAGCTTGCTTGACAGGTAATTTGAGGGTCAGTTATATTCAGTCATATTTCAAGTTGATAACTCCACCATATTTTACATTTTAAAATTTAACAGAGATGGTATAGATTAAAATCTGCCTTGATAAGTAATTTACACTGGGACAATCTGCTAAAGAGCAAGTGTTTTCTTCATACCACATACCACATACATATATGGTTTGTTCACTACTGCTTGAGTCCTTCTATTGGTATAATTCAGATCATTTTTTCTAGCTTGTTGCTAAGGATTTCACACATGAGATGGCATCAAACTTGGAAGTAGAATATAATGATTCTCCTCCTCTTTTAAGGTCAAGGAACACAAATAAGTGTCATGTGACTTTCATTTAGGTATGCATGGTCTCCCTCTCTTCCAGTGAGGATGTCCACAGAAGAGAGTAGAGGAGAGTGTGACTTTGCAGTAGCTATTCAAGACCTCTGGAGACCAAGCAGGTAGCAGGTCTGATTTTATTGTACAGTTACCATGTATATACTCAGGCAGTAGCTAAGCAGATTACAAGCAGCCACCAATGCAATTTCTGCTAACTGTCCTTGCAGCAACCAATTGAGGAGTGAGCTGTGGAGCAAGCACAGGGACTTCAACATGTGGTCTCACACCCAGGACTATGCCTATGGGGTAAGCAGTTTGCCACTCAGACACCCTTAACCTATGACATGTATGCAGTACTCCATGCGCTTGTCCCCACAGGTATACTCTGGATAGGTTTCCTTTCCACATTTTGCATTTATATACATAAATGTCTATAGGGAAATATTTCAAATCTCTTGAGAATAAAAGGAAACCTGTTTGGTTTTAGTTTGATATAAACAGCATGGGAATATGTAGGAAGAAATTTTTGAAGTAAATCTTTATATCATAGTCTAAGCATGTGTAGCCAAGGATCCTTAAAACTTACTCATAAATTTCATGTTAGGATGGTGCTAGATACATCTAAAAAATAGCCCAGAAGCAGGGAAGGAATGTCTTATCAATTTGAATGTTCAGGGATATTAGAGAAAGGTGATAGGAAAACTTATAAAAATGGATCTGATCAACATTATAGGAGAAAAATTTTCATTATATAGTGTGGACATCATTACTCGAATGTACTTAGGGAGGCAGCATGTCAGAAGGCCTACGTTCTAGTCCTGGCCCCATTACTTACCAAGTATGACCCTGCTTCACCTCTGAGCCTTGTTCTCATTAGTCAAAGAAAAATAACACCTACCCTGCCTATCTCACAGGGATTTTGTGATGGTTTAATTGTGTATGTAAAAGTTCTTTCAAAATTGTAAAATACTATATAACCATAAGGAATTATTGTTAATGTATTTGTTCTAAGGCTATTAATAAAATTTACACTTATCAGTGATCTTTCAAAAAATCCCATTTCCAAATTATATGGAAAAGTATGTCTTTCATATTTCAGACATGATGGAGACTCTTTCTGTCATTTTAAAATAGACTTTTAGTACTACTTTATTTAAAAGGCATAATTTATCAGAGTGATATTTTAAAGCACTATGATTAGATTCTTTGGAGATTTCATGTTTGCTTTCTTAGTTTGCCTCCAAAAACTCCTAAAAAAATGAACCTATATAATTAGTATATTGGTTAGGATACCTTGTCTTGGTATGAAAACAGTTTATTTGTCTATCAGGTTCCAATCCCAGTGTAAATTGTTAGGTTTTTCTGATGAGAAAACTAAGTTGTTAGAAGCTTTGTTTGAGCATATGCTTTTGTGCTCCTTTACCAGAGGAAAGGGAATATACTTATGTACTAGCTACTTTGAACTTCTTCTCACATTCCCTGAAAAAAACAATTCACATGACCTCACATTATTTCATATAAGCAAAGACCTACAGTCCTGCCATGTATCCAAAAGCATAGGGCCAGAATACTTGGTGAACAACAGTAAACTTTTATAAGTTTTAGACAGTTCAAGCAAACAATTAGATAAAACTTTGACTCACCACTAGTATGAATATAGTATTTACACCTGTTTCTAAAACACATGCTACATGGAAAAATAAAATAGTTGATCCCATTAGCCTACTTCTGGACTTTCCTGAGTCTGATGAGAAAATACACCAATTAGAGTTAACTTTCACTTGAGTATCTGGGCACAGTGGAGACCCCATGGGGCAGAGGAAGAGAAATGGAAGCAATATAAAATTTTCAGAGATGTTTATAATTTGTGAGCCTTGTCAACCACAGTAGGTTTTCTGACAGCACTCTCACACATCTCTGAGGATATAAATAATGGGTTCAAACGGCCTCACCATTTTTCTCCCAAGAGCCATCTGAACTTCATGGAGAGATGAAGGCTTTTAGCACCATTTAACCTGGTGCCACTTTACACACTTTAAAACATACACAGCTTTTTAATATATTTTTAGATCTGTGAGAGCAAAGCATGCTAACCATCTTAAAATCATTGTGTAACTTTCTGATAAGAAAATTTGCTTATGATTTCCTTTAGAAATAATTAAAATCTCTATTGTATCAGGCATAGTGACACATGCCAATAATCCAAGGTCCTGGAGAGGCTGAAGAATAAGGATTCCAAGTTTTGAGGTCAACCTCAGCAACTTAGACCCTGTCTCAAAATAAAATTTAAAAAGGGGCTAAGGATATAGCTTGGTGGTCAAGCACTTGCCTAACCTTAAAACCTGACAGCTCTTTCAGTTTCCCATCTTTTTTTAAATCTTCATCACTATTTTAAAAATCTCACATCTGTCCATTTCTACTCTCCTAGATTAGGGTGTCATATTTAATTGTTGGGATTATTACTTCATTTCTCCCTATGGCTATAGTTTCTTTCTTTCTTTCTTTCTTTCTTTCTTTCTTTCTTTCTTTCTTTCTTTCTTTCTTTCAATAAATATTTACATCAATTGTTACCCTTCCCAGGTCTTCATAAAGCTTTTGGATGACTAAATCATTGAAGACTTAGGACTGGACACAGGGTCTGGAACATGGCACACACAGAGATATTTTTGACTGAATGATAAGATATTAGTAGCCAAGTAGAGGTCAGTATTAACACCTTCTTGAATACCCTAATGGCACTGAATCTCCCTTATTATTTATAAAATAGTGAATATTTCTCTTGCTGGGAAAAGTGTTGAATTCATCTTTTTATTTCTAGCCACTCAGAACTGCTTCTCTTTGTCTTTTGTTTGAGTTCCAGTTTTTCACCAGCTAGTTTTAAACATTGGTCTTGATTTCATAATGTTGTCTTGGAATTCCTGAGTCACATCATTTGTTATTATACACCATCAATTCCCAAATATGTAACATTGCATGTATTAGCTTAAACTTTTCCATGAAAACTAACTACCTACTGCATAGTTTTAGTATGAAAACAAACTTAAAGGACCTTATGAAAGCTGGAAAAAAAAGAACCCTAAATTTTATTTTTTAACAAAATGTGCTAACACACATTCTCTATTTCTTGAGGTCAGAGTAACATTTATAACTCTAGCCCTGATTCACCAACAAGAATTTCTCTAATTTCCCCCGATCTATTGAATATTTTTATATAGCCAACAGATTGCATTCATTAAGGCAATAAGTCATAATTTATTTCTCTTTTTCAATCAAATGCATGTGAATATTGGCTACAATTTCTTGACTTAACTGGTACATACAGATATATATTAGAAATTTTAAAAGTCTAGTAGAGTCATGCATAAAATTTGACTTAGTTTTAGCATTTTTACCTTTAGTCAAAAAATGCAATTTCATTTAAATTTTTTGAAATACTAAGAGCATATTAAAATATATCATGGTGTGGTGAAGCTTGGCACAAGGAGCACTGGTTAAAATACTTTTTTGGTCCAGATACTATAAATTTTATTACCATCAGAACATATTTTTAGAAAGATTGAGGGATTATCTAAGTACCACTTACTGTGAACTAGATTTCCTAGTATGGGATAATGATTTAAACTGTAATTTTTTTCTTTACTCTCATTTTATAAGCTTTACATGATCAATTTGGCTTATTTGATTTTAGTTTAATTTTTAAAAATAGTTTAATTTTTTAGTTTAATTTTTTAAAATGTGTCTTCCCAACCTGGGAAAGCTGGTTCTCCATTTGTTCTAATGTCCCATGTAATAATTAATATGTATGTCATGTTATAAAAATGTTTGGGAACCATAAACTGTGAATTTTCATTTTTCAGGGAGTAATCTAAATATCAGCTTCTTTGTACTTTTCTAGAGTTAATCAGTGCATGTATAATCATATGTGTATATATGTATTTTTTCACAAATGGTAACTTAACACAAATGGTAACTTACACAGATATATGTATGTATGTATGTATGTATATATATATTCTTAAAGGAGCATCTTAGAAATTGCTCCCTGTCAGTTACTTAATTTTTTATTGGTTATTAAATAAATATGAAATCTTTTTACAAATGATAAGTTTTTAGGAAACATTGTTAATGTTTATTTAAAGTAGGTGTATATTCTTTTTATGATCTCTATTTCAACAAATATAGCTTTTAGTACTTTTGAAAATTACAACTGTTTATGTAACTGGTAGTCATTCCCCACTGCTACAGGTTTCCTGTATATCCTGGATATCAATTTTCTCTTCTTGGCTGAACTATTGCATTTCTTATTTCTTAGCTGGGCTTTTATTGTAAAAGTGGAATGTTTTTGATCAGATTGTATTTACATGACATCCTGGAACTTTGGCATTCCCTCAACTACATTGTACGCATTTAAAATGTAGTCTAAATATTTATTCACATTATGGATTACTGTGGCTCAGAAAAGGCAGTTACAACCTATTGAATAAATAATTTTAGTTTTAAAAAATTTGGAAACTCTTTGAAGGGCTCATAATGAGATCTCATCTCAGTTGTTAGAAATAGCCATTGAATGCCTTCAATTTTTCTCCATTCAGAATGATGCTAGCCTGAGGCTTAGCATAGATAGCTTTTACAATGTCGAGGAAAGTTCCTGTTATACATAGTTTTTCTAGTGTTTTGAACATAAAGTGATGCTGTACTTTGTCGAATGCTTTTTCTGCGTCTATCGAGATGATCATATGGTTCTTATCTTTAAGTCTATTTATGTGGTGAATAACATTTATTGATTTCTGTATATTGAACCATCCTTGCATCCCAGGGATGAATCCTACTTGATCATGGTGCACAATTTTTTTGATGTGCCTTTGTATCCGATTTGCCAAAATTTTATTGAGGATTTTTGCATCTAGGTTCATCAGAGATATTGATCTGTAGTTTTCTTTCTTTGAGGTGTCTTTGTCTGGTTTCGGAATCAGGGTGATGTTGGCCTCATAGAATGAATTTTGCAGAGCTCCCTCTTTTCCTATTTCCTGAAATAACTTGAGAAGTATTGGTATTAATTCTTCTTTAAAGGTTTTGTAAAACTCCGCTGTATACCCATTCGGTCCTGGGATTTTCATGGTTGGTAGTCTTTTGATTGCTTCTTCTATTTCCTCCATTGAAATTGGTCTGTTTAAATTGTGTGTATCCTCCTGACTCAGTCTGGGCAAATCATATGACTTAAGAAATTTATTGATGTCTTCACTATCTTCTATTTTATTGGAATATAGGTTTTCAAAATAATTTCTAATTGTCTTCTGTATTTCTGTAGCATCTGTTGTGATATTGCCTTTTTCATCCCGTATGTTAGTAATTTGAGTTCACTCTCTTCTTCTCTTCATTAGCATGGCTAAGGGTCTGTCAATCTTATTTATTTTTTCAAAGAACCAACTTTTAGTTTTGTTAATTTTTTCAATAGTTTCTTTTGTTTCAATTTCGTTAATTTCTGCTCTGATTTTAATTATTTCTTGCCTTCTGCTACATTTGCTGTTGTTTTGCTCTTCCTTTTCTAGGGGTTTGAGATGAAGTGTGAGCTCATTTATTTGTTGGTTTTTCCTTTTTTTGAGGAATGACCTCCAGGCGATGAATTTCCCTCTTAAAACTGCTTTCATTGTGTCCCATAGATTCCTATATGTTGTGTCTGTATTTTCATTTATCTCTAAGAATATTTGATTTCCTCCTTTATGTCTTCTGTAACCCACTGATCATTCAGTAACATATTGTTCAATTTTCATGTGATATAGGATTTTTCCTTCCTTCTTTTATCTGGAACAAGACAGGGATGCTCTCTATCACCACTTCTATTCAATATAATTCTCGAAACACTGGCCAGAGCAATTAGACAGACAAAAGAAATTAAAGGCATAAAAATAGGAAAAGAAGAACTTAAATTATTACTGTTTGCAGATGACATGATTCTATACCTAGAAGACCCAAAAGGGTCTACAAGAAAACTACTAGAACTAATAAATGAATTCAGCAAAGTGGCAGGATATAAAATCAACACGCATAAATCAAAGGCATTTCTGTATATCAGTGACAAAACTTCTGAAGTGGAAATGAGGAAAAACACTCCATTCACAATATCCTCAAAAAAAAAAAAAAAATACTTGGGAATCAACCTAACAAAAGAGGTGAAAGATTTATACAATGAAAACTACAGAACCCTAAAAAGAGAAGTAGAAGAAGATCTTAGAAGATGGAAAAATATACCCTGTTCATGGATAGGCAGAAGCAACATCATCAATATGGCGATATTACCAAAAGCTAGGTTTAATGCAATGCCAATCAAAATCCCAAAGGCATTTCTTGTAGAAATAGATAAAGCAATCATGAAATTCATATGGAAAAATAAAAGACCCAGAGTAGCAAAAGCAATTCTAAGCAGCAAATGTGAATCAGGCGGTATAGCAATACCAGATTTCAAACTATATTACAGAGCAATAGTAACAAAAACAGCATGGTACTGGTACCAAAACAGGCGGGTTGACCAATGGTACAGAATAGAGGACACAGAGACTAATGCACAAAGCTACAACTATCTTATATTTGATAAAGGAGCTAAAAGCATGCAATGGAGGAAGGATAGCATCTTCAAAAAATGGTATTGGGAAAACTGGAAATCCATATGCAACAAAATGAAACTGAATCCCCTCCTCTCGCCATGCACAAAAGTTAACTCAAAGTGGATCAAGGAGCTAGATATCAAATCAGAGACTCTGCATCTGATAGAAGAAAAAGTTGGCTCTGATCTACATATTGTGGGGTTGGGCTCCAAATTCCTTAATAGGACGCCCATAGCACAAGAGTTAATAACAAGAATCAACAAATGGGACTTATTTAATCTAAAAAGTTTTTTCTCAGCAAGAGAAACAATAAGAGAGGTAAATAGGGAGCCTACATCATGGGAACAAATATTTACTCCTCACACTTCAGATAGAGTCCTAATATCCAGAATATACAAAGAGCTCAAAAAATTAGACAATAAGATAACAAATAACCCAATCAACAATTGGGCGAAGGACCTGAACAGACACTTCTCAGAGGAGGACATACAATCAATTAACAAGTATATGAAAAAATGCTCATCATCTCTAGCAGTCAGAGAAATGCAAATCAAAACCACCCTAAGATACCATCTCACTCCAGTAAGATTGGCAGCCATTCTGAAGTCAAACAACAACAAGTGCTGGCGAGGATGTGGGGAAAAGGGTACGCTTATACATTGCTGGTGGGACTGCAAACTGGTGCGGCCAATTTGGAAAGCAGTATGGAGATTCCTGGGAAAGCTGGGAATGGAACCACCATTTGACCCAGCCATTGCCCTTCTCGGACTATTCCCTGAAGACCTTAAAAGAGCATACTACAGGAATACTGCCACATCGATGTTCATAGCAGCACAATTCACATTTGCCAGACTGTGGAACCAACCCAGATGCCCTTCAATAGATGAATGGATAAAAAAAAAATGTGGCATTTATACACCATGGAGTATTACGCAGCACTAAAAAATGACAAAATCATGGAATTTGCAGGGAAATGAATGGCACTAGAGCAGATTATGCTTAGTGAAGCTAGCCAATCCCTAAAAAACAAATACCAAATGTCTTCTTTGATATAATGAGATCAACTAAGAACAGAGCAGGGAGAAAGAGCAGGAAGAAAAGATTAACATTAAACAGAGACATGAGGTGGGAGGGAAAGGGAGAGAAAAGGGAAATTGCATGGAAATGGAGGGAGACCCTCAACGTTATACAAAATTACATATAAGAGGTTGAGAGGGGAAGGGGAAAATAAACAAGGAGGGAAATGAATTACAGTAGATGGGGTAGACAGAGAAGATGGGAGGGGAGGGGAGGGGAGGGAGGATAGTAGAGGACAGGAAAGGTAGCAGAATACAACAGTTACTAATAGGGCATTATGTAAAAATGTGGATGTGTAACTGATGTGATTCTGCAATCTGTATTTGGGGTAAAAATGGGAGTTCATAATCCACTTGAATCTAATGTATGAAATATGATATGTCAAGATCTTGGTAATATTTTGAACAACCAATAAAAAATACAAAAGAAAAGAAAAAAAAAGAAATAGCGGTTGAATACCTTTTTTGACTAAATGATATTTTAATTCTTAAATGTTTAACAAAACAAAGGAACAAAAAGGAAAATTTTTAATGGTTGACTGGAGGTATAGAATTTCTTCCTTCCTATGGTCATGAAAACATATACATAAAAATTTTGCAAACAACTGTTGTAGCAAATTATTAACATTCCTGGATGCTACTAAATTTCAGAACTATACAGTTGAAGTTGCAGAAACATTTGAAATAAGTGAATGTTTTAGCCTCACATTGCAAAGATAGGTTTTCATAACAAATTTGATTTAAGTTTTGTTGTTGTTAATATTCTATTTAATAAGTTGTTCATTATTTTTAAGTCAGTTTGAAAATGTGGAACTTCATGCTGTCTCTGTTTTTTCAAACAGGAGACAAGGTTTTTGGTATTGATTATGGATAATTAACTTAAAGGGGTATATTGTGTGTATATATTTTCTTTTTTTCAATCATGTGGTGCCAGGTTCTTTTATTTATAGTTAAGTTTACTTGAACTTTTCAAATCTTTTACATTTATTAGAAATTGTCTTTAAAAAAAACTGAGGAAAATAGTTTATTTCATGCAATGTTGAGTTTATATAGATGGTGTAGATTTGTACTTGTAACATCTTTTGACAAGCAAATTAGACCATAGAAAGAGCATCCAATATGGAGCTTGGGACATATGGTGCTACCTTCTGCAACCATAAGTCAAAAGCAAGCCATTCTGGTCAGTGAGGGGTCATGTTCAGACTCAGGCTTTGTAGTATGGAAGTAGCCTCTTAAAGGAAATTGCAATCTAAGCAGAAAATAATGTACTTCTCTGAATCAAAGCTAAAAGTTAGAGGTAAAAACCAGTGCTTTATTTTTAGGATGTAAAATTAACTTGAATATAAAAATAGTTAAGGAAAACAAGTAAGATGACAGAAATCAGAAAATGCAGTTATTTTGAATATAGGATATCTCAGCAATTGGGATTATTAAGACTGTGAAAACATTACTTTATGAAATAATACTAAGATTAAAATTCATCATCTGATACCTTAGAGTATATCATAATGGTAAAAAACAATTGTCTTGAAATGATCAACTGTACACATTACTTTTGGACGGCAGAATTTCTCTTTTACATTTCTTATCCAGGACTGATTTGTAAAATAGCCCAATATTGCTTTATACACACATATATAAAGATGAGAGAAGATCTATCAATTAGTTTTTAATTTGCATTGTCATTTAGAACACACATTGATGATAAGGTTTTGACTGCCCATGTGAGCACCAATGACTTTGGAAAGCTATTGCAGATAAACCTCTTTTATATGCTTTAGGTTCAAGAGTAGTCAAACCTGTTACTGCACCATCTTTTGCATATGCAAATCTGTTATTTTGTCATTTCATTAAGGAAGAAGAGGTAACAGTCACTTGTGGTTGTAAATAAGTCTAGAACATGGCCTACGTGGAATGAAATCCAGCAAAAAGACAACTGTGGTTTCTGTTGTATAGTCATGGGAGGTTGTTTCTATTGTATAGTCATGGGAGGTTGTTTCTGTTTGGGTATTTGTTTCTGTAAGACTGTGCCTACTTTGAAGGGAGGGTAGAAAGGTAAGTTAATGTTCAGAGGCAAAAATAGGGAAGATGTTTGTTGTTATTGACTATAGGGTAGTTGTGAAATTTGACATGCTCTGAAGTTACTGAATGCCATGTTTGGCTCCATATACACCATACCTCAGTTTTCATCATCTGGTGAGTCTGCATCAGGATTTCCAGTCAATGGAATCAACACTACATCTATTTTGGTTTGAAATGGATTGATTCACAGAACAGAACATGCTTGTGGGATTTTCCTTTGCTATAAAATGGCATAAATAATTTAAATCTTTTCCTTTTTTAAAATTTTTAGTTGTATATGGACACTATATCTTTATTTTCCTGTGATGGTGAGGATTGCACCAAGTATCTCACATGTGCGAGGCAAGTGTTCTAACACTGAGTCACAACTCCAACTGTTTGAAATGTTTTCTTTAGGAAAAAGAAATGTGTCATTTGTGTATAGACCTTAATGCTCATGGGAAAGAAATTGTCAAATAGTAATGTAAACACAGTGTTCTGGAAACATGGATTATTTTGTTGAACTTCAGCATACTAGAAATAAAAGTGAGAAAATAAAATTAGGGGGGAAAAGGTGGAAGGATTTTTTTCTCATGTGCTATATCTCTTCAAAAGGGTATCATAGTGACATAATTAAAATGGCATCTCAGAATTTCCAAAATGACAGGAGACTTTACTCCATTGGTGTAGATTGCTTTGGGGAAAGGAAAAGGAAACACTAGAATTGATGAGAAAATGTTGCATACTGTCATTGTCAATTATATTATTTTATTATGAAGTTATATCTAGTTTTCCTTTTGGAAAAATAGTATATAATGCATGTGATAGAAAATAATGTTAATACTCTATTGTGTTTTATCTTGAAGTGTGTTTATTCTGACATAGATTTACTATGAACAGGAGTAAAAAATAGAATTTTCTAGCTTGGGGGAAAATTAATAATTCTTTCCTGAACTTTTAACCTTGTCAAATGATTTCCCTGCTCTGACACGGTGCATTATATTTGCAAAGGTTGGAAGTTAACTCTCAAGGTACCAGACATCATTTTGGGGGGATATTAATTCTCAGAGGTCTTAGTCTTACCAAGATTTGTAGGCATTTTCTTTTTATGCCATTCTTATTTGTAGCTCTTTCATTTTACAGCAGTATTAAATACCAAACCTTCTCTGATATTGACATTCATTAAAGTTATGTCTTTAATGGCATCCCTTTCCTGGTTTGAGTTTCAAATACCTTGATGTAAAGCTTCAAAGCCATTGTGTTGTAAGCCCTCCTTGAATGTGCCTTATTTAAATCTTCATGGTAAATCAAGGAAAGTAAATAACAAGGTAGCAGATGGAAGCATGAAGATAAGACCAGTGAACAATTGTATATGGATTTTGTTATGATGTTGACAGGAGCTAAAATTTAGTAATCTAGTTCAACTGACCTGCATTTCAAAGAAATCTCATTTAGCAGCAACTTGAAGACTTGTAGTATAAAGTTCTTTTAATGCTGATTTTATTGCATTCTTTACTAATGTATCTGGTGAAGATTTAGCTTTGCTTACTTAAAGCTGCAAGCATGTTACAAGGCATCTTAAATATTATGAAGGCATTAATGTCTAAACCATGAACTGAAGGTAATCACATATCCAGCCCTGAATAGGGTACATTTTGAAAATACTGTTGTTCAAACTTAATTATCAAGGCAATATAGATAAGGCTGTGTGTTTATGTGTATTTTTTTCTCTGCCTGGTGGCTCTGAGATATTTCTTCACTTTATAAACAAGCTAATACACAATCATCTGCTATTCAGGTTATGCACAAATAAATGGATTTTTAAAAGTATAAATCCATTGATTCTGGTATTAGTTATACTTTTGAGAATGGAAATGATTAGTTATCACTCCACTTATTGCTTAGCATCCTCTTCCAAGGGTGGCTCCAGATGCACTGGAGTGGAAACAGGTGGTGTTGGTCCCTTGGCCCAGTCGGTCCTGCAGATGCTGGCCAGGGTCCAGGGGAGTCAGGTTGCTTGGGCCATTCTCTGGGTTCTGCCCCTCAGCACCATGATGAGATGGTGAGTGTGGAATTGAAGGGATGGAAGAGTTAAGGGCTCAGACTCAAGCACTAACCAATTGTGTGGGTACTTTTGCAAAAATTATTAGCACAAATTTAGACCGATAGTGTTGACCCAAGATATATATATATATATATATATATATATATATATATATATATATATATATCCCATAACAGAGCCCACTAGCAGAAGGTACTGTGGGATTGTCTGAGATGCATTTTGTCCTTTGAATTTAGAAGACTGGAACAGTTGGAGCAGAAATTGGCTGTGAGTTTCCACAGTCAGCTGGAACATCCACAGGCAGAGCCAGCTATTAAGAGCTGCTTGTCTGCAGAGGCCTGCTATTTTCATGGAGCCCACCCACCCATAGAAGCAAGAAACTGTCCATGCATTACAGGGACTTCTTATAGAGAGATGTGTACTCATTCATATGTATCAATAACAATGAGATTTGTTGATATGGATGGTTAAATGATGAAGTCTTTAAAGTGCTGCCTGAATCTCTTTTTCATGGAATCACAAATAATCATATAGTAGAGCTAAGGATAGGTTTTATGTTTCAGAGTAAAACATCGATACATTGCTTTGGTGTTCTCTTTCCTGTTAAAGTATATTTGAAAGGGCCACATCATTAACATAATCTAAGAAAGGTAACAAATTCAGATTTTGTCACAAAATAAGAAAAAAGTGAGCAAAGTTTTGGTTAATAAGGTGGACTGATTGCTGTAATACATGTTCTGGTGGTTTGAGAGGAAATGGCATGGAGTCAGGTTTGGTTTGCAGTAGGGAGATGACTTGGAGGAAATTGCAGTTCTCCCAAAAGCTTTGTGTGTACAAATACACAAAACTAAAAACAATTGAGATATATTCTAGAGGTCTTAATGTTGTCACTTGCTTGTAGATTGGTTGAGCCCATGAATTAAAAGGTGAATTAGGAATAATTAAATTTATTAATCAATTGAATAAGTATTAGCAAGAGAAGACGTTTGGAAACTATTTCAGAGGGAACTTTGAGAACCTTATTTTGAAGTTTTACATTGGAGGGGATCAAATAGGCAGTTTAATGTTTGTGTCCAAGATTCAAGTAGTGTTGGTACAAGTGATATACATTACGGAGGAATCAGCAGTGAAATAACAGGTAAAGGGAAAGAAATTGATAAGATCAGGTAAGTAAATAGTTTGAAAAAAGGAAAGTACCACAGACGACAACCTATCCTCAAGTGCATACAATGTTGCTATAGAAAAAAAAAACATGAGAGATACATGGAAAATTAGTGCAAAGAAACAAATATTTTCAGGAGGGTAGTATGGTCATTTCATTTTAGATTTCTGACCAAACACATTTCCATTGAAATTGGAAAGAGGGGGTTTATTGTTGATCCTGAAAATGGGTTCTATGGCAGCACTGTATCAGTTGTAGTTCTTTAGAGTACTTACTTCATTGTTATTACATATACTGCACACATCATCCATCATTGTGGCTTATTTTCTTATTTGTTGGAGGTTTCGTGATTTGAAGGAAGTGTTTCACTCTGAAATGACAGCATATATGTAATGTAACATTGTGTTGCTTTCCATGATATTTTAGTAAGAAAATCTCCATGTATATACCACCTATGTTGCTTCCAGTTTAGAGGAAACTTCTGTGTGACTTCTCAGTCACTACCCCTCCCCCTCTTAGAGAAATGATTATTTTTTTCTGATTGCTTTTTTCATGCAGTAATCCCTTGGGATTTAAAGTGATAATATGTTCTTGTTTGTGAGCCATCTTCCTTTAAAGCTACATTTGTGTCATTCTCTATGGTGAGGTTGTCATTCATCTCAATTTATTTGTGTATTTGTTTCATTGTCTTTTTTTGATTTATCTCTTTTTTTACCTGAAAATGCTATAATTTTCTTTTCTTTTTTACATCTTCATATATGTATATTGATTATTGAAACTTTTTTGTTGTTGTTCTCTTTGTTGTGCTGGGGATTGAACCTGGGTCTTGTGCATGCGAGGCCAGCACTCTACCAACTGAGCTATATCCCCAGCTCTCAATATACTAATTTTAAAGCTACATTATATTGCTGATGTAAATTTATATTGTTTCTCCATTTCAGAGTTTCAAAAAATAACCTTATAGTTTTTGGTGCACATATGAATTCATTTCATATAGATGTGAGATTACTGGGTCATAACCATACCTATGCTGTAATTTAGTAGATACATTCAAAAACTTTTACATAGAAAATTTTGTTTTCCCAGTCTTTATTTCTTCCTTGTAGATGAAAGGGGTCCTTTTGTCTCAGTATCTCCTCAATACCTGCTACCATGTTTTTTGTTTTGTTTTGTTTTGTTGTTTTAAATTAGTCATCCATCCTTATGAGCAGTAATGGTATTCCATTATGTTAGTTTTCACTTAGTTGACAACTAATAAACCTCAGCATTTTTCCCTTTTTTCTTGATATTTGCATATTAAGTTTGTGAAGTTCTCTGGGCATGTAATTGAATATCTCCTTTGAATAATTTGTGACAATCTTAGAACAATTATAATTGTTGATATGAACTATTTTTTAATATTCAGTTAATTATAGGTATTAATACTTGGTTAATATTTGTAATGCATAAAAGAGAAAAAATGGCATTTGCATGTAAACAAATGGAGTTGGAGAATATCATGCTACGTGAGGTAAGCCAATCCCCCAAAACCAAAGGCTGAATGTTTTCTCTGATCATTGGATGCTGACCCATAATGGGGGTCGGGGGAATATGAGAAGAATGGAGAAACTTTGGATAGGGTTCAGGGGAAGAAAGGGAAAGTTAGGGAGAGAGCATAGGCTTAGGAAAGATGGTGGAATGACAAGGACATCATTACCCTAGGTGCATGTATGAAGACATGAATGATGTGACTCACTTTGTGTACAATCAGAGAAATGAAAAGTTGTGCTCCATATGTGAACTATAAATTGAAGTGCATTCTGCTGTCATTTATAATAAACTGGAACAAATAAATATATTCAATAATTAAAATATTTATAATGAAGATTTTTTTTGCTATGCAGATGTATTGCCTATATTCAGTACCCTTGTTAAATTTTTATAATTATTTGTAGCAAGTTATCTGAAAACAATTACAATTGTATTTCTTCCAATATCATGATTATATCTTTTGTCTTTCAGGCTGCTTTATTTTAATGTCATCATGATGATATATATGGATGATTTAATATTTTTGTTGATTTTTCTTTTTTTAAGTAACCAATTTCTTTATTCAGTAATGCTTCCTACTTTAAATTCTAATTCATAAATTATTAATTGCTATGGTATGTTTCTTTTTGTTACAGTGTGCTGTTATTTGAGTTTAGATGGTCAGAAAATATATACTTAATGTAATGCCTTATTTTATTAGGTATAATTTTAATATTTTTTTCTCTTTGTCTCATCCATTCTCTTCATAATTTTCTTTTCTATTGTCTTTCTTTCCATGCCTTGAAGCTTCTATATTTTTCTTTATGTTCAGTTCATTGTGCAGATAACATATCAAAATCATTTTTCATATAAGCAATGGAATTATCAAATAAGGTTCTCATGAATGAGAGATGCCATTCCTGATGAAAATTTGATACTAATTTCAAAGATAAAGGGATCACATGGCAAATGGCAGACAGGTATATGTCCAGGCCATTCTTTCCTTTGCAGGATCTTGGCTTTCATTGTCGGGGTCCCCATAGAATTGAGGAGGTATATTTTCTTCCTCTGTCATTCAGTGGCTGAAGCAAGCACTAGCTGTCAGATTTTGGCCTTACATTTTTGAGTCTGTGATATAAATTCTTGGAGGAAGAAGAATTCTCCAGAAAGTACAAATGTATTCAAATCTTGCAGTTTATGAGTATAAACATATATTAACATTTGCAGACAATCCATAAATAAGATACAATACTGAGTGATCTGTCCATCCAACCAGGTCACTCTTACCTAAGCTTACTGAACATCTATGTCCCTTCCTTTCTGATCTTTCCCTATCTGTTTATACTACACTATAAATTCTGTTTCCCTAAAAGCAGCAATGACTGGCTTTTTCCAATAAAATTCTTTACCATAAGGCCAAGAAGCATACTTAGGATTCTTCCATGCAGTACTTTCTAGGAATTAATAAATGGAAGGAGGAGGGAAGAAGCAGCCAACAGGTAGAGGCTACCAAATTCGTGGGACATCTCTCCTCCCTCTCATTGCTTTTCAGCACTAGGAATTTGGTAGCCTCTACCTGTTGGCTGCTTCTTCCCTCCTCCTTCCATTTATAATTCCTAGAAAGTACTGCATGGAAGAATCCTAAGTATGCTTCTTGGCCTTACTGGTAAAGAATTTTATTGGAAAAAGCCAGTCATTGCTGCTTTTAGGGAAACAGAATTTATAGTGTAGTATAAACAGATAGGGAAAGATCAGAAAGGAAGGGACATAGATGTTCAGTAAGCTTAGGTAAGAGTGACCTGGTTGGATGGACAGATCACTCAGTATTGTATCTTATTTATGGATTGTCTGCAAATGTTAATATATGTTTATACTCATAACTGCAAGGATTTGAATACATTTGTACTTTCTGGAGAATTCAGAAATAATAATAAATAATAATAATAAATAATAAAAAAATAATAAATAAGGGCCTACAGAATGGGAGAAAATTTTTACTACATGCACATCAGATAGTGCACTATTCTCCAGGATCTATAAAGAACTCAAAAAACTTAACATCAAAAAACCCAATCAATAAATGGGCTAATGACATGAACAGAAATTTTTCAGAAGATGATATACAATCGATTAACAAATATACAAAAAAAAATGTTCAACATCTCTAGTAATCAGAGAAAGAATCAAAACTTTTCTAAGATTTTATCTCATTCTAGTCAGAATGGCAGTTCTTAAGAAAACAAACAACAATAAATGTTGGCAAGGATGTGGTGGAAAAGGCACACTCAAACATTGCTGGAGGGACTGCAAATTTGTGCAGTCAATCTCAAAGCAAGTATGGAGATTTCTTGGAAAATTTGGAATGGAACCACCATTTGACCCAGCTATCCCACTCTTTGGTTTATACCCAAAGGACTTAAAAGCAAGACACTATAGTGATGCTGCTATATCAATGTTTATAGCAGCACGATTCACAACAGCTTAATTGTGTAACCAACCTAGATGCCCTTCAATAGATGAATGGATAAAGCAACGTGGTATATATATATTATATATATGCATATATATATATGTATATATATACATATATATACACTCACATACATACATACAATGGAATATTACTCACCATTAAGATAGAATAAAATCATGGCATTTATAAGTAAATGGATGGAGTTGAAGAATATCTTGCTAAGTGAATTAAGCTAATTAAAAAAACCCACAAAGGCCAAATGTATTCTCTGATAAGTGTATGATGATCCCTAATGGGGGTGGGGGGGAGCATCAGATTAATGGACATACTTTGAATATGGCAAAAGAAGGGAGGGAATGGGAGGAGGTGTTGGGGTAGGTAAGATGGTGGAATGTGATGTATATGATTTCCCTAGGTACATGTATTAAGAGAGGAATGGTGTTACTCTGTGTACAGTTAGAGAAACGAAAAATTGTGCTCCACTTTTGTACTATAAAGTGAAGTGCATTCTGCTGTCATAACAAATTTGAATAAAGAATTTTAAAAAGATGTAAAAAGTATCCATCATTTTAGGAACCACTAAAAACAAACAGGAATTGATTGAAAATTATTATTTTAAGGGTAGAAAACAGTGAAGAGTGTGAATTTACATGTTTCCAAAATAAATGCAATGTCTTTAGAAACAAAATTTCAAAATAACATTTGAGGAGACACTAGATGGCACCATGTAAAATCCATACAAATATGTTTAAGATTATACTGGATTCTTTTCAGAATAGTCATTATAAATGGTTGTGAATTTAAAAATACTTTTAGAATTCAAGGTAACTTGATGAAGACATTAGGTCAAATTTGAGACTCATAAATAAGCAGTTCAAATTATGAACACATGTAACAGCAATGGCCACTGAATGCATTTATTTCAAAGGAGAGTCATTCCCAGTGAGTCAAAAGTTTGGTCTCATATTGCCAATCCCTTATGCCAAGGTCAGATATTTCATTCTGCCTTGACTTCACTGTCTATGAAAAGGTAGGGAATAGACTCATTATTAAAACTTATTAAAAATAATATTAATAATACTTATTGAAAATAAATGCTTATTAAAAATACTACATTTGCTGTAAGGGCATGAAAAAAAAACTTTCCGTGTAGGTAATGAGTAAATATTATTAAATAACTTATGTCCAACTTCTTCATTGAGCAATAAGATATGAATCTATGGATTCAATTATTGGGAAGTTATGAAATTTTAGAGGTATTGCATTTTCTTGTTTTCTCATGTTGTCTGTGTTGCTATGCGGAGGTCTGTGAATATAGTTGGATACATTTCTATTCTTCTATTATATGTGGATCCTTTTAGTGAGCAATTATCTCTTTGGGATATGACCTGGCCACAGTTATATCTGAGTGTTAAAGCCCCAACTGAACAGGACTAAAGGAATTATGTTTACTCACCAGAATTCTCTAAGAGGAAAGAATAACCAATAACAGTAACAACATAGAAGCAAATATATATCTCAACTAATAATAACTTCATTAAAAAATTGGAGAAGTGGGAAATAACAATATGTACCTGGTTGAAAAATAAGATTTAATGACAGTAAATTTAGCAACATGTAGTGAAAGAAGTAGAAGAAGAAAAAAGTGATGGCAGGGAACAGAGGCAGAAGAAGAAATAGAAAGAAAAGGAAAAAAATGAAAAAGGATTGGATTTCATTAGGATATGTTTCTAAAGAGAAAAAACAATAGAAACGAAAAGATCCCACAAATTAGAAGAAACATGAGACAAATAGTGAGGGAAACCCATATACAGTAAGTGACCAAAGACCAAGAGCAACAACAAGAAAATTTTGAGGTTTTCCCTTACTGATGTAATTAAAAGGAACACACTTCCATTCAGTAATTTTTAAAAATTTTATCCATTTAAAAAAATCGATGACAGCAGAATGCATTACAATTCTTATTACACATATACAGCACAATTTTTCATATTTGGTTGTATATAAAGTATGATGATACCAATTTGTGCTTTCATACATGTACTTTGGATAATGATGTCTATTACATTCCATTAACCTTGCTAACCCCCTGCTCCCACCTTTTCTCCCACTACTCTGACCTAACTAGAGTTTGTCTTTTTCTTCCATGCTTTCCCTCCCTACCCCACTATGAATCAGCCTCCTTATATCAGAAAAAAACATTTGGCATTTGTTTTTTTGGGGATTGCTAACTTCACTTAGCATTATCTTCTCCAATGTCATCCACTTACTTGCAAATGCCATGATTTTATTCTCTTTTATTGCTGAGTAAAATTCCATTGTGTATATATTTCACACTTTTTTATCCATTCATCTACTGAAGGGCATCTAGGTTGGCACATAGTTTAGCTATTGTGAATTGTGCTGCTATAAACATTGATGTGGCTGTGTCCCTGTAGTATGCTCATTTTTAAGTCCTTTGTGTATAGACTGAAGAGAGGGATACCTGGGTCAAATGGTGGTTCCATTTTCAGATTTCCAAGGTATCTTCATACTGGCTGCACCGATTTGCAATCCCACCAGCAATGTATGAGTTTACCTTTTTTCCCCACATCTCACCAACACTCATTGTTGTTTATATGCATAATAGCTTCCATTCTGACTGGAGTGAGATGGTATCTTAGAACAGTTTTGATTTGCATTTCTCTAATTGCTAGAAATGATGAACATTTTTTCATATATTTGTTGATTGATTGTATATCTTCATCTGAGAAGTGTCTGTTCAGGTCACTGGCCTATTTATTGATTTGTTTTTGTTTGTTTGTTTTGTTTTGTTTTTTGGTGCTTCTTTATATACCCTAGAGATTAATCCTCTTATCTGATATGTGAGGGGTAAAAATTTGCTCTTAGGCTGTAGGCTTTCTGTTCACCTCACAGATTGTTTCTTTTGCTGAGAAGAAACTTTTTAGTTTGAATCCATCCCACTTATTGATATTTGGTTTTTAATTCTTGTACCATAGGAGTCTTATAAAGGAAGTCAGGGCCTAATCCCACATGGTGAAGATTAGGGCATACTTTTTCTTCTATTAGCTGTAGAGTCTCTGGTTTAATTCCTAGGTCCTTGATCCATTTTGAGTTGAGTTTTGTGCATGGTGAGAGATAGGGATTTAATTTCATTTTATTGCATATGTCCATCCAGTCATTCTAGTTTTAGAATCTAGTAGCTTTGGGGAGTTTCTTGGAAGGAACTATATTTACCTGTTAGTTCTAAGTTGCAGCCCAAACAGGCCAAGCCTGGGAGTGGTGTATATGCTGAGATCCTCTCCTTCTTGGCCCCAAGGGTGGGCTGAGAGAAAACTGGCAGCTGCGTAAGTATGGTCATGCTCAGTATTTGTTTTTGTACCCAGAGATGTGGTCTGTCCCTAATAAGAGCTATCTAATAAACCCTCTACCCTGTGGACCCTGGAGGCCAGACCATAGTACAGACCTCACTCCTGGAGTCCTTCAGTCAGTGAATTTAGGGGTATGCAAGATTCCATGTTCCATGGGGTGTCTGAGTTTCTCTCCTAGACTCAGCTTGACTCTTGTTGGTGGTTGTCTTCTGACATAGTGAATTCATTTCAGAGTTGGGTCATGGAGATATAAAATAAGAAGTTAGGGGCTTTTGATCTATCATGAAGAAAGCCTAGAAAAAGACCCCAGTTGGAGGTAGTTCCTGGGGAGACACTGAATCTGCAGGTAGATTTCACAGTTCATCTGTTCTCCCTTGACATCTCAGGTATAAACCAAGGCTCTCTTCTACTGTTAACTTTAGAATAGTCTGCTTTTCTGTGGAACTCTGTGATTCTGCCCTTCATGCTATCAGAAGGCAGTTTCCCATCTTCCTCCCAATCAATTTCCCCTGGTCCAACTGCAATCTATTTATTTTATGAAGACTGTATTATTCTAAAAGCCAATATCTCTGGGTTTTATCTAGCCACTGGTTCTCCGTAATCAACTCTAGTGTTTTCCCATAGCCTCTTTATGTCTTTGTGCAGCCTCATACCAATTGATCTGATTCAAAGTCAGGAGAGTTAGGAAGCCTTGTGTGCTTCTTGCTAAAGTTTTTTCTTTCTTGGTATCCTTTGTTTAGTTCTTTCATAGGTGGAAATGTTGCATACTCTTCCTCATGTGTGTATGCTGTAATGTAAAAGTCAAATATAGAAACAGTATCTTACTACTTTGTCATGTTATTAAATTAGATTTTCTGTGAATTATCAAAAAGTAGTTGCACATTTTTAAACATTTTAGACCTAAATGAAGCATCTGCAAAAGTCCGTCTCAGGATGACACAAGTCAAACAGGTATCACACAAGTATCTTAATATTAAAACAGTCTGTCAACAGTAAGTTTTTAATCTTTAATTCTGTGAAAGCAATTTTTTGGTAAAAATGTGTTTACATTTTTTTTCAAATGTCCTATTTTTGGTGGGAAGGGAAAATATTGTTAAGTACACTGAGGTTATTTCCTTGTGCACATATGCATCTCCATTGGTATGATATCAGTGGATATGCTTCTTCCTTCCATCCTGGTTTTATGGTTTGTGTAGCCACATGAGGACATTAGTTCAGCTTTATGTTAAGAACACAGGTGAGGGTTTCTTTAGAAAAACTTCAATTTTCTTTTTAATTTTTTATTTATTTATTTTTACATTAGAATTTTAATACACCATTATACCATAATTTATAATATCTCTGATTATATATAAAGTATGTTGCACCAAATTCACATCATTATGCATGTATTTTGTATAATGATGAGGGTCTCCTTTCACCATCCATGCTATTCCCCTTCTCCCTCTCTTTCCCTCCCACTCCTATTCCCTATCTAGAGGTAATCTTCCTCCCTTGCTCTCCCTCACAACCCTATTTTGAATCATCCCTTTTATATCAGAGAAGACATTTGGCATTTGTTTTTTGCGGGGGGATTGGCTAACTTAGCCTAATCTTCTCTAATACCATCCATTTTCCTACAAATGCCATGATCTTATTCTTTTTTATTGATGAGTAATATACTATTGTGTATAAATGCCACATTTTTTTTTTATCCATTCATCCACTGAAGAACATCTAGGTGGTCTCCACAGTATAGCTATTGTGAATTGTGCTGTGGTCGGTCCTAGCAAAAGGGTATTTGGAAAGAATGCATATGATACTGTTTTTTAGTAGACTTTTCTGTAGCAGTTAGGTCTACTTGTCGTATTTTATTAGGTCTGATATTTTCTTACTTAACTTCTGTGTGTTCTATCCAATATTGAGTAGTAAAAATTAAAATCTCCAACTATTAATATAGAAATATTTCACCTTTTCATTTTCTTCTTTTTTCCTTCATATATTTAATTGTCTGTTATTTATTAGTTGTAACTATTATGCTCACTCTTATATTAAACATTTAGTAATATATAAAATCTTTGTTTCATGAAAAAATTTAAAAAAGAATATAGAAAAAAAGAAAACTCTCAAGTTTTCAATATGAATTTAGTTGTCTAATTTTTAAGACTCACTGATTTCAACATAGGAAATTTGGGTGCCTCCTTAGAGAGGGGCTAGAAAATCTTTATGCAACTCATTATTGATATCAATTTTAGCAGAATATCTGTGAAAGCGTTCCAAAGTAGACTTTTGGTCATTTACCTTGTGATGCATACCAAAGAGCAAAACAGAGTAAATGGACATGTGAATGTAAGAACCATATATTATAAAAAATTGATTGGAGAGAATTTTTGTCTACAACAGGATCACTAGTATATTTAAACAGTGGAAAAATTACAACTACTAGAATGCAAAACTCTAATGCACCAATAAAATTATGAAAGAAAGAAATTAAGTAGCTAGAGCACTTCAAGTATACATTTATTATAGAACATCAAATTTATAAATAATTGGCAAATATACAGTATTTTTGTAAAACAGCTCATCAAAAGTAAATTGTTTAAATCACTTTATTTACAGAAAAAAATGGAAAGTGAATATGTCATCAATCACGAAAAATTAAGACTAAGAAAATATTTTTAAAAAGGAAAAAATCAGACCATTTGGCACATTCCTCTATTCCTACCAAATCTCATCAAGGCTGAGGCAGGAGGATAGCAAGTTTGACACCAGCCTCAACAATTTAGTGAGATCCTTTCTCAAAATGAAAACTGAAAAAGATTATGGATGTTGCTCAGTGCACAGCATACATTGGTGCAATATGCAGTACAAAGAAAAATGAAAGAAAACAGCTAGCAGAAATGAAAAGAGGAAGGGGGAGGGAGGGAGGAAAAAAAAGAAGGGGAAAGTAAGAAGACAATACTTTTGAGGCCATATTCCAGGATGTGTGTACACCTGTAATTCTCACAAGTCAGAAGGCTGAGACAATAGGATCACAAGTTGAAGGTCAGACTGGGGATGTAGCTCAGTTCTCAATTGTCTCCTGGTCCAATTGTCAATAGTAAGTAGGTAAGTAAATAATAATGAAAAGAAAAAGTTGATTAGCTTTACATGATAAATTCCAGCCTACTTTAAACTCAGTTTTTACCAAGGTATGACCCTGTGCCTTCCCCTCGGGACCTCCCTCACCCCAGTGCTTTTGCCCCTCAGTTTGGAAGGTGGCTGCAAAGGGAGAAGGGATCTCTGCTTGGGAGTGGCTCTCCCCTGGGATAGAGGGACAGCTGGGCTGTAAAGCCTCTTTCTTGACCTGTGGTGTGCAGTCCTGGCCTTGAGCAGGCCTGCGACATGAATGGAGGCTCCAGCTGCAATTCTGGGCTGCCGAGGCTGGGGCCCAGAAAGAGTGCATGGCAGGAGCAGAACCCTAAGAAATAGAGGCACCAACAGCACTGTCAGAGACTATGGGCTCTTGGGCCTAATGTCCCCTGGACAGCAAGGCAAGACGGTGGAGTGCAGTAGAACAGCCTTGGTGCTGCTGAGCATGGCCAGCGCTGGTCTGGCCTTGCAGGAGTTGGAAAGGTCTTCTCTGCACAGAGCTCAAAATTTTTTTAAAAAAATTGATTTATTTTATTTTTGTTACTGGGGGTTGAACCCAGGGTGCTTACCAACTGAGCCACATCCCCAGCCTCTTTTAAAATATTTTGTTAAAGACGGGGTCTTGCTGAGTTGCTAAATACTTCAGCAACTTGGTGAGACTGGCTTTGAACTCTTGATCCTCCTGCCTCTGCCTCCATTGCCGCTGGTGCTCCAGCTTGCCAGTTACTGATTTTTGATCTGGCACCAGGAGGCATAAGCTTCATCCAGCTCCACCTGTGCCGAGCTGCAAGCTGTGCTTGGGGAACCCTCTGCCAGCTCTCCTTCTACAGTTATGTACTGGGTCCCTGAGGTGCACCAGGCTCTAACTTCCTCTTCCTGTGCTGCTGCCTCTGGGACCTTGCATCCCACACCTCCACCTTCTAAGTGGCAGAAGAGCCCCATGCTGGCTAGAGCTCAGGCGGTGGGTCTTTCAGGCGGGCTGTCAGTGCCGTTGGTTAGACAGTTCCCGTGGAACTCCTGTGCACGTGCATGCACATGCACGTGTGAGCAACAACTGTTTTTGCAGGAGGTTAGCCCCCTGAGCAGAGCCGCGCCTGGACCTCAGCAGCAAAGAGGCTGAGAAGCTGAGGTGTGCAGGAGCAAGCCTCCTGACAAGTTGGGGGCATCCCTGAGGGGGATTAGGGCCTGTGCCAGGTCTGCCCCTCTGTGCCTGGGTGCTGCCCTACGGGGACTTGCCTCTTCCAACAGGTCTTCACGCAGTAGGTGGCCTCTGGGACCTCCACCCTTGCCCCTAAAGAAGGATAAACACCTTTCTGAAGACCCTGGGTGACATTTGAGTGCGAACTAAGTTCGTGGGCTATAATCCCACAGGCCGCCTACACAAAGCTGCCAGGGATGGAGACTTGGAGGAAGTAAGGCGTCTCCCTGTTCAAGGGAGCTGTCATGTCAATGACATAAAAGAACAGGTAATAGAGTCTGGGAGGCCTGCAGCCCCAGAGGCAAGGGGCCTACTGGGGGAGGTGGGGCAGATGGGGAAGAAGCCAGCATCATCCAGGCCATTCCCTGGAGGACAGGGCAAAAGGGTGGCCTTGTTTTACCTGGATGCTTGGCTTTATCATTCCCAGGGACTCATCAGCACCTAGTACTTATAGACCTTGGGGCAGTCTGATGCCCAGGCCCTCTTGATGAGCAGCCACATGGAAACAAAATTTAGCCGGTTTCCGTGGTGCGGACATATCCCCTCAGGAGGCTGGCCAGCCAGCGCTGCAGAGCTGCTCACCAAGGGGTCAGAGTATGGTGGGTGCCTGGACCTCAGTGAGGGGGTTGAGAAGCGGCCAGAGGGGCCTGCAGAGGGCGAGAGCATGCCTGCTGACACATTGGGGCCATCCCAAAGCAGGGCAGTGTCTGGGCTAGGAACTTTGCTTCCTCTCTGTCCCTGGATCCTGCCCTAGGGGGGAATTGCATTCTGTGCTAGCCGCCTAGGGGAAAGAGCCAGGGAAGAATGGAAGGGTCAGATAGAAGGAGCATCTGCCTGAGGCTGGAGGGAGCTGACCTGTGTCCTCACCCAGCCTGTGCCTATGCCACTTGAGCCCTCCCTAGCCCTAACCCTAATCCTAACCCTAACCCTAATATTATATCTCACTAAGAAGAATCAATAAAAAATGAAAAAAAAGTATATTATAGTCCAGGTGGGAAAGTTCATTATATAAAAATATCACTCATAATATACCTACATCACTATTCTTTATTGCTGTATACTTATGTTTAAATTTTGTCTAATCTGCAGCCTTAAAAGGGTCTTTGATGCAGGCAGATGGTTCTTTAGTTTTGCAATTGTTTTTTACATTAGTTTTCTTAGGGTTGCTACTTCTACT
>NW_027511087.1:0-28535 GCF_048772815.1 Callospermophilus lateralis
CAAGCGTCCAAAAAACTACTAGTTTGCTGAAATCTCAGCAAACATTTTTTCACCAAAACTTGATGATACTTGGTGGTAATGATCAGTTCACTAATCCCACTTGGCTGCCCAACTTTCACTCTTCTAGGTTCAAGCGTTCGTTTCCAGTAACACTTTGAATTTTTAGGTTTCACTCTGTTTTCTGCTATACAGATAGATGTGTTCGAAACTCTGAATCAAACACGGTTTGTGCTAGCTCCGTGAAACTTGACAAAATGAAGTAGTTCTAAGTTCTATCTCTATGGTTTGTTTCCTCTTGAAGTACCCCATGCAGAGACTCGCGAAAAACACTTTCGTTTGAAAGGGGTTGCCAAGCTTCCAAAAAACTACTAGTTTGCTGAAATCTCAGCAAACATTTTTTCACCAAAACTTGATGATACTTGGTGGTAATGATCAGTTCACTAATCCCACTTGGCTGCCCAACTTTCACTCTTCTAGGTTCAAGCGTTCGTTTCCAGTAACACTTTGAATTTTTAGGTTTCACTCTGTTTTCTGCTATATAGATAGATGTGTTCGGAATTCTAAATCAAACACGGTTTGTGCTAGCTCCTTGAAACTTGACCAAATGAAGTAGTTCTAAGTTCTCTCTCTATGGTTTGTTTCCTCTTGAAGTACCCCATGCAGAGACTGGCGAAAAACACTTTCGTTTGAAAGGGGTTGCCAAGCGTCCAAAAAACTACTAGTTTGCTGAAATCTCAGCAAACATTTTTTCACCAAAACTTGATGATACTTGGTGGTAATGATCAGTTCACTAATCCCACTTGGCTGCCCAACTTTCACTCTTCTAGGTTCAAGCGTTCGTTTCCAGTAACACTTTGAATTTTTAGGTTTCACTCTGTTTTCTGCTATATAGATAGATGTGTTTGAAACTCTGAATCAAACACGGTTTGTGCTAGCTGCGTGAAACTTGACAAAATGAAGTAGTTCTAAGTTCTATCTCTATGGTTTGTTTCCTCTTGAAGTACCCCATGCAGAGACTGGCGAAAAACACTTTCGTTTGAAAGGGGTTGCCAAGCGTCCAAAAAACTACTAGTTTGCTGAAATCTCAGCAAACATTTTTTCACCAAAACTTGATGATACTTGTAGGTAATGATCAGTTCACTAATCCCACTTGGCTGCCCAACTTTCACTCTTCTAGGTTCAAGCGTTCGTTTCCAGTAACACTTTGAATTTTTAGGTTTCACTCTGTTTTCTGCTATATAGATAGATGTGTTTGAAACTCTGAGTCAAACACGGTTTGTGCTAGCTGCGTGAAACTTGAGAAAATGAAATAGTTCTAAGTTCTATCTCTATGGTTTGTTTCCTCTTGAAGTACCCCATGCAGAGACTGGCGAAAAACACTTTCGTTTGAAAGGGGTTGCCAAGCTTCCAAAAAACTACTAGTTTGCTGAAATCTCAGCAAACATTTTTTCACCAAATCTTGATGATACTTGGTGGTAATGATCAGTTCACTAATCTCACTTGGCTGCCCAACGTTCACTCTTCTAGGTTCAAGCGTTCGTTTCCAGTAACACTTTGAATTTTTAGGTTTCACTCTGTTTTCTGCTATATAGATAGATGTGTTTGAAACTCTGAATCAAACACGGTTTGTGCTAGCTCCTTGAAACTTGACCAAATGAAGTAGTTCTAAGTTCTATCTCTATGGTTTGTTTCCTCTTGAAGTACCCCATGCAGAGACTGGCGAAAAACACTTTCGTTTGAAAGGGGTTGCCAAGCGTCCAAAAAACTACTAGTTTGCTGAAATCTCAGCAAACATTTTTTCACCAAAACTTGATGATGCTTGGTGGTAATGATCAGTTCACTAATCTCACTTGGCTGCCCAACTTTCACTCTTCTAGGTTCAAGCGTTCGTTTCCAGTAACACTTTGAATTTTTAGGTTTCACTCTGTTTTCTGCTACATAGATAGCTGTGTTTGGAATTCTAAATCAAACACTGTTTGTGCTAGCTCCTTGAAACTTGACCAAATGAAGTAGTTCTAAGTTCTATCTCTATGGTTTGTTTCCTCTTGAAGTACCCCATGCAGAGACTGGCGAAAAACACTTTCGTTTGAAAGGGGTTGCCAAGCTTCCAAAAAACTACTAGCTTTCTGAAATCTCAGCAAATATTTTTTCACCAAATCTTGATGATACTTGGTGGTAATGATCAGTTCACTAATCTCACTTGGCTGCCCAACTTTCACTCTTCTAGGTTCAAGCGTTCGTTTCCAGTAACACTTTGAATTTTTAGGTTTCACTCTGTTTTCTGCTACATAGATAGCTGTGTTTGGAATTCTAAATCAAACACTGTTTGTGCTAGCTCCTTGAAACTTGACCAAATGAAGTAGTTCTAAGTTCTATCTCTATGGTTTGTTTCCTCTTGAAGTACCCCATGCAGACACTGGCGCAAAACACTTTCGTTTGAAAGGGGTTGCCAAGCGTCCAAAAATCTACTAGTTTGCTGAAATCTCAGCAAACATTTTTTCACCAAAACTTGATGATACTTGGTGGTAATGATCAGTTCACTAATCCCACTTGGCTGCCCAACTTTCACTCTTCTAGGTTCAAGCGTTCGTTTCTAGTAACACTTTGAATTTTTAGGTTTCACTCTGTTTTCTCCTATAGAGATAGATGTGTTTGAAACTCTGAGTCAAACACGGTTTGTGCTAGCTGCGTGAAACTTGACAAAATGAAATAGTTCTAAGTTCTATCTCTATGGTTTGTTTCCTCTTGAAGTACCCCATGCAGAGACTGGCGCAAAAAACTTTCGTTTGAAAGGGGTTGCCAAGCTTCCAAAAAACTACAAGTTTGCTGAAATCTCAGCAAACATTTTTTCACCAAATCTTGATGATACTTGGTGGTAATGATCAGTTCACTACTCTCACTTGGCTGCCCAACTTTCACTCTTCTAGGTTAAAGCGTTCGTTTCCAGTAACACTTTGAATTTTTAGGTTTCACTCTGTTTTCTGCTACATAGATAGCTGTGTTTGGAATTCTAAATCAAACACTGTTTGTGCTAGCTCCTTGAAACTTGACCAAATGAAGTAGTTCTAAGTTCTATCTCTATGGTTTGTTTCCTCTTGAAGTACCCCATGCAGAGACTGGCGAAAAACACTTTCGTTTGAAAGGGGTTGCCAAGCGTCCAAAAAACTACTAGTTTGCTGAAATCTCAGCAAACATTTTTTCACCAAAACTTGATGATACTTGGTGGTAATGATCAGTTCACTAATCCCACTTGGCTGCCCAACTTTCACTCTTCTAGGTTCAAGCGTTCGTTTCCAGTAACACTTTGAATTTTTAGGTTTCACTCTGTTTTCTGCTATATAGATAGATGTGTTTGAAACTCTGAATCAAACACGGTTTGTGCTAGCTGCGTGAAACTTGACAAAATGAAGTAGTTCTAAGTTCTATCTCTATGGTTTGTTTCCTCTTGAAGTACCCCATGCAGAGACTGGCGAAAAACACTTTCGTTTGAAAGGGGTTGCCAAGCGTCCAAAAAACTACTAGTTTGCTGAAATCTCAGCAAACATTTTTTCACCAAAACTTGATGATACTTGGTGGTAATGATCAGTTCACTAATCCCACTTGGCTGCCCAACTTTCACTCTTCTAGGTTCAAGCGTTCGTTTCCAGTAACACTTTGAATTTTTAGGTTTCACTCTGTTTTCTGCTATATAGATAGATGTGTTTGAAACTCTGAATCAAACACGGTTTGTGCTAGCCCCTTGAAACTTGACCAAATGAAGTAGTTCTAAGTTCTATCTCTATGGTTTGTTTCCTCTTGAAGTACCCCATGCAGAGACTGGCGAAAAACACTTTCGTTTGAAAGGGGTTGCCAAGCGTCCAAAAAACTACTAGTTTGCTGAAATCTCAGCAAACAGTTTTTCACCAAAACTTGATGATACTTGGTGGTAATGATCAGTTCACTAATCCCACTTGGCTGCCCAACTTTCACTCTTCTAGGTTCAAGCGTTCGTTTCCAGTAACATTTTGAATTTTTAGGTTTCACTCTGTTTTCTGCTATATAGATAGATGTGTTTGGAATTCTAAATCAAACACGGTTTGTGCTAGCTCCTTGAAACTTGACCAAATGAAGTAGTTCTAAGTTCTATCTCTATGGTTTGTTTCCTCTTGAAGTACCCCATGAAGAGACTGGCGAAAAACACTTTCGTTTGAAAGGGGTTGCCAAGCGTCCAAAAAACTACTAGTTTGCTGAAATCTCAGCAAACAATTTTTCACCAAAACTTGATGATACTTGGTGGTAATGATCAGTTCACTAATCTCACTTGGCTGCCCAACTTTCACTCTTCTAGGTTCAAGCGTTCGTTTCCAGTAACACTTTGAATTTTTAGGTTTCACTCTGTTTTCTGCTAAATAGATAGCTGTGTTTGGAATTCTAAATCAAACACTGTTTGTGCTAGCTCCTTGAAACTTGACCAAATGAAGTAGTTCTAGAGTTCTATCTCTATGGTTTGTTTCCTCTTGAAGTACCCCATGCAGAGACTGGCGAAAAACACTTTCGTTTGAAAGGGGTTGCCAAGATTCCAAAAAACTACTAGCTTTCTGAAATCTCAGCAAACATTTTTTCACCAAATCTTGATGATACTTGGTGGTAATGATCAGTTCACTAATCTCACTTGGCTGCCCAACTTTCACTCTTCTAGGTTCAAGCGTTCGTTTCCAGTAACACTTTGAATTTTTAGGTTTCACTCTCTTTTCTGCTACATAGATAGCTGTGTTTGGAATTCTAAATCAAACACTGTTTGTGCTAGCTCCTTGAAACTTGACCAAATGAAGTAGTTCTAAGTTCTATCTCTATGGTTTGTTTCCTCTTGAAGTACCCCATGCAGACACTGGCGCAAAACACTTTCGTTTGAAAGGGGTTGCCAAGCGTCCAAAAAACTACTAGTTTGCTGAAATCTCAGCAAACATTTTTTCACCAAAACTTGATGATACTTGGTGGTAATGATCAGTTCACTAATCCCACTTGGCTGCCCAACTTTCACTCTTCTAGGTTCAAGCGTTCGTTTCTAGTAACACTTTGAATTTTTAGGTTTCACTCTGTTTTCTGCTATAGAGATAGATGTGTTTGAAACTCTGAGTCAAACACGGTTTGTGCTAGCTGCGTGAAACTTGACAAAATGAAATAGTTCTAAGTTCTATCTCTATGGTTTGTTTCCTCTTGAAGTACCCCATGCAGAGACTGGCGCAAAAAACTTTCGTTTGAAAGGGGTTGCCAAGCTTCCAAAAAACTACAAGTTTGCTGAAATCTCAGCAAACATTTTTTCACCAAATCTTGATGATACTTGGTGGTAATGATCAGTTCACTACTCTCACTTGGCTGCCCAACTTTCACTCTTCTAGGTTAAAGCGTTCGTTTCCAGTAACACTTTGAATTTTTAGGTTTCACTCTGTTTTCTGCTACATAGATAGCTGTGTTTGGAATTCTAAATCAAACACTGTTTGTGCTAGCTCCTTGAAACTTGACCAAATGAAGTAGTTCTAAGTTCTATCTCTATGGTTTGTTTCCTCTTGAAGTACCCCATGCAGAGACTGGCGAAAAACAGTTTCGTTTGAAAGGGGTTGCCAAGATTCCAAAAAACTACCAGTTTGCTGAAATCTCAGCAAACATTTTTTCACCAAAACTTGATGATACTTGGTGGTAATGATCAGTTCACTAATCCCACTTGGCTGCCCAACTTTCTCTCTTCTAGGTTCAAGCGTTCGTTTCCAGTAACACTTTGAATTTTTAGGTTTCACTCTGTTTTCTGCTATATAGATAGATGTGTTTGAAACTCTGAATCAAACACGGTTTGTGCTAGCTCCTTGAAACTTGACAAAATGAAGTAGTTCTAAGTTCTATCTCTATGGTTTGTTTCCTCTTGAAGTACCCCATGCAGAGACTGGCGAAAAACACTTTCGTTTGAAAGGGGTTGCCAAGCGTCCAAAAAACTACTAGTTTGCTGAAATCTCAGCAAACATTTTTTCACCAAAACTTGATGATACTTGGTGGTAATGATCAGTTCACTAATCCCACTTGGCTGCCCAACTTTCACTCTTCTAGGTTCAAGCGTTCGTTTCCAGTAACATTTTGAATTTTTAGGTTTCACTCTGTTTTCTGCTATATAGATAGATGTGTTTGGAATTCTAAATCAAACACGGTTTGTGCTAGCTCCTTGAAACTTGACCAAATGAAGTAGTTCTAAGTTCTATCTCTATGGTTTGTTTCCTCTTGAAGTACCCCATGCAGAGACTGGCGAAAAACACTTTCGTTTGAAAGGGGTTGCCAAGCGTCCAAAAAACTACTAGTTTGCTGAAATCTCAGCAAACATTTTTTCACCAAAACTTGATGATACTTGGTGGTAATGATCAGTTCACTAATCCCACTTGGCTGCCCAACTTTCACTCTTCTTGGTTCAAGCGTTCGTTTCCAGTAACACTTTGAATTTTTAGGTTTCACTCTGTTTTCTGCTATATAGATAGATGTGTTCGAAACTCTGAATCAAACACGGTTTGTGCTAGCTGCGTGAAACTTGACAAAATGAAGTAGTTCTAAGTTCTATCTCTATGGTTTGTTTCCTCTTGAAGTACCCCATGCAGAGACTGGCGAAAAACACTTTCGTTTGAAAGGGGTTGCCAAGCTTCCAAAAACTACTAGTTTGCTGAAATCTCAGCAAACATTTTTTCACCAAAACTTGATGATACTTGGTGGTAGTGATCAGTTCACTAATCCCACTTGGCTGCCCAACTTTCACTCTTCTAGGTTCAAGCGTTCGTTTCCAGTAACACTTTGAATTTTTAGGTTTCACTCTGTTTTCTGCTATATAGATAGATGTGTTTGGAATTCTAAATCAAACACGGTTTGTGCTAGCTCCTTGAAACTTGACCAAATGAAGTCGTTCTAAGTTCTATCTCTATGGTTTGTTTCCTCTTGAAGTACCCCATGCAGAGACTGGCGAAAAACACTTTCGTTTGAAAGGGGTTGCCAAGATTCCAAAAAACTACCAGTTTGCTGAAATCTCAGCAAACATTTTTTCACCAAAACTTGATGATACTTGGTGGTAATGATCAGTTCACTAATCCCACTTGGCTGCCCAACTTTCTCTCTTCTAGGTTCAAGCGTTCGTTTCCAGTAACACTTTGAATTTTTAGGTTTCACTCTGTTTTCTGCTATATAGATAGATGTGTTTGAAACTCTGAATCAAACACGGTTTGTGCTAGCTCCTTGAAACTTGACAAAATGAAGTAGTTCTAAGTTCTATCTCTATGGTTTGTTTCCTCTTGAAGTACCCCATGCAGAGACTGGCGAAAAACACTTTCGTTTGAAAGGGGTTGCCAAGCGTCCAAAAAACTACTAGTTTGCTGAAATCTCAGCAAACATTTTTTCACCAAAACTTGATGATACTTGGTGGTAATGATCAGTTCACTAATCCCACTTGGCTGCCCAACTTTCACTCTTCTAGGTTCAAGCGTTCGTTTCCAGTAACATTTTGAATTTTTAGGTTTCACTCTGTTTTCTGCTATATAGATAGATGTGTTTGGAATTCTAAATCAAACACGGTTTGTGCTAGCTCCTTGAAACTTGACCAAATGAAGTAGTTCTAAGTTCTATCTCTATGGTTTGTTTCCTCTTGAAGTACCCCATGCAGAGACTGGCGAAAAACACTTTCGTTTGAAAGGGGATGCCAAGCGTCCAAAAAACTACTAGTTTGCTGAAATCTCAGCAAACATTTTTTCACCAAAACTTGATGATACTTGGTGGTAATGATCAGTTCACTAATCCCACTTGGCTGCCCAACTTTCACTCTTCTAGGTTGAAGCGTTCGTTTCCAGTAACACTTTGAATTTTTAGGTTTCACCCTGTTTTCTGCTATATAGATAGATGTGTTCGAAACTCTGAATCAAACACGGTTTGTGCTAGCTGCGTGAAACTTGACCAAATGAAGTAGTTCTAAGTTCTATCTCTATGGTTTGTTTCCTCTTGAAGTACCCCATGCAGAGACTGGCGAAAAACACTTTCGTTTGAAAGGGGTTGCCAAGCTTCCAAAAAACTACTAGTTTGCTGAAATCTCAGCAAACATTTTTTCACCAAAACTTGATGATACTTGGTGGTAATGATCAGTTCACTAATCCCACTTGGCTGCCCAACTTTCACTCTTCTAGGTTCAAGCGTTCGTTTCCAGTAACACTTTGAATTTTTAGGTTTCACTCTGTTTTCTGCTATATAGATAGATGTGTTTGGAATTCTAAATCAAACACGGTTTGTGCTAGCTCCTTGAAACTTGACCAAATGAAGTCGTTCTAAGTTCTATCTCTATGGTTTGTTTCCTCTTGAAGTACCCCATGCAGAGACTGGCGAAAAACACTTTCGTTTGAAAGGGGTTGCCAAGCGTCCAAAAAACTACTAGTTAGCTGAAATCTCAGCAAACATTTTTTCACCAAAACTTGATGATACTTGGTGGTAATGATCAGTTCACTAATCCCACTTGGCTGCCCAACTTTCACTCTTCTAGGTTCAAGCGTTCGTTTCCAGTAACATTTTGAATTTTTAGGTTTCACTCTGTTTTCTGCTATATAGATAGATGTGTTTGGAATTCTAAATCAAACACGGTTTGTGCTAGCTCCTTGAAACTTGACCAAATGAAGTAGTTCTAAGTTCTATCTCTATGGTTTGTTTCCTCTTGAAGTACCCCATGCAGAGACTGGCGAAAAACACTTTCGTTTGAAAGGGGTTGCCAAGCTTCCAAAAAACTACTAGTTTGCTGAAATCTCAGCAAACATTTTTTCACCAAAACTTGATGATACTTGGTGGTAATGATCAGTTCACTAATCCCACTTGACTGCCCAACTGTCACTCTTCTAGGTTCACGCGTTCGTTTCCAGTAACACTTTGAATTTTTAGGTTTCACTCTGTTTTCTGCTATATAGATAGATGTGTTTGAAACTCTGAGTCAAACACGGTTTGTGCTAGCTGCGTGAAACTTGACAAAATGAAATAGTTCTCAGTTCTATCTCTATGGTTTGTTTCCTCTTGAAGTACCCCATGCAGAGACTGGCGCAAAACACTTTCGTTTGAAAGGGGTTGCCAAGCTTCCAAAAAACTACTAGTTTGCTGAAATCTCAGCAAACATTTTTTCACCAAATCTTGATGATACTTGGTGGTAATGATCAGTTCACTAATCTCACTTGGCTGCCCAACTTTCACTCTTCTAGGTTCAAGCGTTCGTTTCCAGTAACACTTTGAATTTTTAGGTTTCACTCTGTTTTCTGCTATATAGATAGATGTGTTTGAAACTCTGAATCAAACACGGTTTGTGCTAGCTCCTTGAAACTTGACAAAATGAAGTAGTTCTAAGTTCTATCTCTATGGTTTGTTTCCTCTTGAAGTACCCCATGCAGAGACTGGCGAAAAACACTTTCGTTTGAAAGGGGTTGCCAAGCGTCCAAAAAACTACTAGTTTGCTGAAATCTCAGCAAACATTTTTTCACCAAAACTTGATGATACTTGGTGGTAATGATCAGTTCACTAATCGAACTTGGCTGCCCAACTTTCACTCTTCTAGGTTCAAGCGTTCGTTTCCAGTAACATTTTGAATTTTTAGGTTTCACTCTGTTTTCTGATATATAGATAGATGTGTTTGGAATTCTAAATCAAACACGGTTTGTGCTAGCTCCTTGAAACTTGACCAAATGAAGTAGTTGTAAGTTCAGTCTCTATGGTTTGTTTCCTCTTGAAGTACCCCATGCAGAGACTGGCGAAAAACATTTTCGTTTGAAAGGGGTTGCCAAGCGTCCAAAAAACTACTAGTTTGCTGAAATCTCAGCAAACATTTTTTCACCAAAACTTGATTATACTTGGTGGTAATGATCAGTTCACTAATCCCACTTGGCTGCCCAACTTTCACTCTTCTTGGTTCAAGCGTTCGTTTCCAGTAACACTTTGAATTTTTAGGTTTCACTCTGTTTTCTGCTATATAGATAGATGTGTTCGAAACTCTGAATCAAACACGGTTTGTGCTAGCTGCGTGAAACTTGACAAAATGAAGTAGTTCTAAGTTCTATCTCTATGGTTTGTTTCCTCTTGAAGTACCCCATGCAGAGACTGGCGAAAAACACTTTCGTTTGAAAGGGGTTGCCAAGCTTCCAAAAAACTACTAGTTTGCTGAAATCTCAGCAAACATTTTTTCACCAAAACTTGATGATACTTGGTGGTAGTGATCAGTTCACTAATCCCACTTGGCTGCCCAACTTTCACTCTTCTAGGTTCAAGCGTTCGTTTCCAGTAACACTTTGAATTTTTAGGTTTCACTCTGTTTTCTGCTATATAGATAGATGTGTTTGGAATTCTAAATCAAACACGGTTTGTGCTAGCTCCTTGAAACTTGACCAAATGAAGTCGTTCTAAGTTCTATCTCTATGGTTTGTTTCCTCTTGAAGTACCCCATGCAGAGACTGGCGAAAAACACTTTCGTTTGAAAGGGGTTGCCAAGCGTCCAAAAAACTACTAGTTTGCTGAAATCTCAGCAAACATTTTTTCACCAAAACTTGATGATACTTGGTGGTAATGATCAGTTCACTAATCCCACTTGGCTGCCCAACTTTCACTCTTCTAGGTTGAAGCGTTCGTTTCCAGTAACACTTTGAATTTTTAGGTTTCACCCTGTTTTCTGCTATATAGATAGATGTGTTCGAAACTCTGAATCAAACACGGTTTGTGCTAGCTGCGTGAAACTTGACCAAATGAAGTAGTTCTAAGTTCTATCTCTATGGTTTGTTTCCTCTTGAAGTACCCCATGCAGAGACTGGCGAAAAACACTTTCGTTTGAAAGGGGTTGCCAAGCTTACAAAAAACTACTAGTTTGCTGAAATCTCAGCAAACATTTTTTCACCAAAACTTGATGATACTTGGTGGTAATGATCAGTTCACTAATCCCACTTGGCTGCCCAACTTTCACTCTTCTAGGTTCAAGCGTTCGTTTCCAGTAACACTTTGAATTTTTAGGTTTCACTCTGTTTTCTGCTATATAGATAGATGTGTTTGGAATTCTAAATCAAACACGGTTTGTGCTAGCTCCTTGAAACTTGACCAAATGAAGTCGTTCTAAGTTCTATCTCTATGGTTTGTTTCCTCTTGAAGTACCCCATGCAGAGACTGGCGAAAAACACTTTCGTTTGAAAGGGGTTGCCAAGCGTCCAAAAAACTACTAGTTAGCTGAAATCTCAGCAAACATTTTTTCACCAAAACTTGATGATACTTGGTGGTAATGATCAGTTCACTAATCCCACTTGGCTGCCCAACTTTCACTCTTCTAGGTTCAAGCGTTCGTTTCCAGTAACATTTTGAATTTTTAGGTTTCACTCTGTTTTCTGCTATATAGATAGATGTGTTTGGAATTCTAAATCAAACACGGTTTGTGCTAGCTCCTTGAAACTTGACCAAATGAAGTAGTTCTAAGTTCTATCTCTATGGTTTGTTTCCTCTTGAAGTACCCCATGCAGAGACTGGCGAAAAACACTTTCGTTTGAAAGGGGTTGCCAAGCTTCCAAAAAACTACTAGTTTGCTGAAATCTCAGCAAACATTTTTTCACCAAAACTTGATGATACTTGGTGGTAATGATCAGTTCACTAATCTCACTTGGCTGAACAATGGTTAATCTTCTAGGTTCAAGCGTTCGTTTCCAGTAACACTTTGAATTTTTAGGTTTCACTCTGTTTTCTGCTATATAGATAGATGTGTTTGAAACTCTGAATCAAACACGGTTTGTGCTAGCTCCTTGAAACTTGACCAAATGAAGTCGTTCTAAGTTCTATCTCTATGGTTTGTTTCCTCTTGAAGTACCCCATGAAGAGACTGGCGAAAAACACTTTCGTTTGAAAGGGGTTGCCAAGCGTCCAAAAAACTACTAGTTTGCTGAAATCTCAGCAAACATTTTTTCACCAAAACTTGATGATACTTGGTGGTAAAGATCAGTTCACTAATCTCACTTGGCTGCCCAACTTTCACTCTTCTAGGTTCAAGCGTTCGTTTCCAGTAACACTTTGAATTTTTAGGTTTCACTCTGTTTTCTGCTAAATAGATAGCTGTGTTTGGAATTCTAAATCAAACACTGTTTGTGCTAGCTCCTTGAAACTTGACCAAATGAAGTAGTTCTAGAGTTCTATCTCTATGGTTTGTTTCCTCTTGAAGTACCCCATGCAGAGACTGGCGAAAAACACTTTCGTTTGAAAGGGGTTGCCAAGATTCCAAAAAACTACTAGCTTTCTGAAATCTCAGCAAACATTTTTTCACCAAATCTTGATGATACTTGGTGGTAATGATCAGTTCACTAATCTCACTTGGCTGCCCAACTTTCACTCTTCTAGGTTCAAGCGTTCGTTTCCAGTAACACTTTGAATTTTTAGGTTTCACTCTGTTTTCTGCTACATAGATAGCTGTGTTTGGAATTCTAAATCAAACACTGTTTGTGCTAGCTCCTTGAAACTTGACCAAATGAAGTAGTTCTAAGTTCTATCTCTATGGTTTGTTTCCTCTTGAAGTACCCCATGCAGACACTGGCGCAAAACACTTTCGTTTGAAAGGGGTTGCCAAGCGTCCAAAAAACTACTAGTTTGCTGAAATCTCAGCAAACATTTTTTCACCAAAACTTGATGATACTTGGTGGTAATGATCAGTTCACTAATCCCACTTGGCTGCCCAACTTTCACTCTTCTAGGTTCAAGCGTTCGTTTCTAGTAACACTTTGAAATTTTAGGTTTCACTCTGTTTTCTGCTATAGAGATAGATGTGTTTGGAATTCTAAATCAAACACGGTTTGTGCTAGCTCCTTGAAACTTGACCAAATGAAGTAGTTCTAAGTTCTACCTCTATGGTTTGTTTCCTCTTGAAGTACCCCATGCAGAGACTGGCGAAAAACACTTTCGTTTGAAAGGGGTTGCCAAGCGTCCAAAAAACTACTAGTTTGCTGAAATCTCAGCAAACATTTTTTCACCAAAACTTGATGATACTTGGTGGTAATGATCAGTTCACTAATCCCACTTGGCTGCCCAACTTTCACTCTTCTTGGTTCAAGCGTTCGTTTCCAGTAACACTTTGAATTTTTAGGTTTCACTCTGTTTTCTGCTATATAGATAGATGTGTTCGAAACTCTGAATCAAACACGGTTTGTGCTAGCTGCGTGAAACTTGACAAAATGAAGTAGTTCTAAGTTCTATCTCTATGGTTTGTTTCCTCTTGAAGTACCCCATGCAGAGACTGGCGAAAAACACTTTCGTTTGAAAGGGGTTGCCAAGCTTCCAAAAAACTACTAGTTTGCTGAAATCTCAGCAAACATTTTTTCACCAAAACTTGATGATACTTGGTGGTAGTGATCAGTTCACTAATCCCACTTGGCTGCCCAACTTTCACTCTTCTAGGTTCAAGCGTTCGTTTCCAGTAACACTTTGAATTTTTAGGTTTCACTCTGTTTTCTGCTATATAGATAGATGTGTTTGGAATTCTAAATCAAACACGGTTTGTGCTAGCTCCTTGAAACTTGACCAAATGAAGTCGTTCTAAGTTCTATCTCTATGGTTTGTTTCCTCTTGAAGTACCCCATGCAGAGACTGGCGAAAAACACTTTCGTTTGAAAGGGTTGCCAAGATTCCAAAAAACTACCAGTTTGCTGAAATCTCAGCAAACATTTTTTCACCAAAACTTGATGATACTTGGTGGTAATGATCAGTTCACTAATCCCACTTGGCTGCCCAACTTTCTCTCTTCTAGGTTCAAGCGTTCGTTCCAGTAACACTTTGAATTTTTAGGTTTCACTCTGTTTTCTGCTATATAGATAGATGTGTTTGAAACTCTGAATCAAACACGGTTTGTGCTAGCTCCTTGAAACTTGACAAAATGAAGTAGTTCTAAGTTCTATCTCTATGGTTTGTTCCTCTTGAAGTACCCCATGCAGAGACTGGCGAAAAACACTTTCGTTTGAAAGGGGTTGCCAAGCGTCCAAAAAAACTACTAGTTTGCTGAAATCTCAGCAAACATTTTTTCACCAAAACTTGATGATACTTGGTGGTAATGATCAGTTCACTAATCCCACTTGGCTGCCCAACTTTCACTCTTCTAGGTTCAAGCGTTCGTTTCCAGTAACATTTTGAATTTTTAGGTTTCACTCTGTTTTCTGCTATATAGATAGCTGTGTTTGGAATTCTAAATCAAACACAGGTTTGTGCTAGCTCCTTGAAACTTGACCAAATGAAGTAGTTCTAAGTTCTATCTCTATGGTTTGTTTCCTCTTGAAGTACCCCATGCAGAGACTGGCGAAAAACACTTTCGTTTGAAAGGGGTTGCCAAGCGTCCAAAAAACTACTAGTTTGCTGAAATCTCAGCAAACATTTTTTCACCAAAACTTGATGATACTTGGTGGTAATGATCAGTTCACTAATCCCACTTGGCTGCCCAACTTTCACTCTTCTAGGTTGAAGCGTTCGTTTCCAGTAACACTTTGAATTTTTAGGTTTCACCCTGTTTTCTGCTATATAGATAGATGTGTTCGAAACTCTGAATCAAACACGGTTTGTGCTAGCTGCGTGAAACTTGACCAAATGAAGTAGTTCTAAGTTCTATCTCTATGGTTTGTTTCCTCTTGAAGTACCCCATGCAGAGACTGGCGAAAAACACTTTCGTTTGAAAGGGGTTGCCAAGCTTCCAAAAAACTACTAGTTTGCTGAAATCTCAGCAAATATTTTTTCACCAAAACTTGATGATACTTGGTGGTAATGATCAGTTCACTAATCCCACTTGGCTGCCCAACTTTCACTCTTCTAGGTTCAAGCGTTCGTTTCCAGTAACACTTTGAATTTTTAGGTTTCACTCTGTTTTCTGCTATATAGATAGATGTGTTTGGAATTCTAAATCAAACACGGTTTGTGCTAGCTCCTTGAAACTTGACCAAATGAAGTCGTTCTAAGTTCTATCTCTATGGTTTGTTTCCTCTTGAAGTACCCCATGCAGAGACTGGCGAAAAACACTTTCGTTTGAAAGGGGTTGCCAAGCGTCCAAAAAACTACTAGTTTGCTGAAATCTCAGCAAACATTTTTTCACCAAAACTTGATGATACTTGGTGGTAATGATCAGTTCACTAATCCCACTTGACTGCCCAACTTTCACTCTTCTAGGTTCAAGCGTTCGTTTCCAGTAACACTTTGAATTTTTAGGTTTCACTCTGTTTTCTGCTATATAGATAGATGTGTTTGAAACTCTGAGTCAAACACGGTTTGTGCTAGCTGCGTGAAACTTGACAAAATGAAATAGTTCTCAGTTCTATCTCTATGGTTTGTTTCCTCTTGAAGTACCCCATGCAGAGACTGGCGAAAAACACTTTCGTTTGAAAGGGGTTGCCAAGCTCCAAAAAACTACTAGTTTGCTGAAATCTCAGCAAACATTTTTTCACCAAATCTTGATGATACTTGGTGGTAATGATCAGTTCACTAATCTCACTTGGCTGCCCAACTTTCACTCTTCTAGGTTCAAGCGTTCGTTTCCAGTAACACTTTGAATTTTTTAGGTTTCACTCTGTTTTCTGATATATAGATAGATGTGTTTGAAACTCTGAATCAAACACGGTTTGTGCTAGCTCCTTGAAACTTGACAAAATGAAGTAGTTCTAAGTTCTATCTCTATGGTTTGTTTCCTCTTGAAGTACCCCATGCAGAGACTGGCGAAAAACACTTTCGTTTGAAAGGGGTTGCCAAGCGTCCAAAAAACTACTAGTTTGCTGAAATCTCAGCAAACATTTTTTCACCAAAACTTGATGATACTTGGTGGTAATGATCAGTTCACTAATCGAACTTGGCTGCCCAACTTTCACTCTTCTAGGTTCAAGCGTTCGTTTCCAGTAACATTTTGAATTTTTAGGTTTCACTCTGTTTTCTGATATATAGATAGATGTGTTTGGAATTCTAAATCAAACACGGTTTGTGCTAGCTCCTTGAAACTTGACCAAATGAAGTAGTTCTAAGTTCAGTCTCTATGGTTTGTTTCCTCTTGAAGTACCCCATGCAGAGACTGGCGAAAAACATTTTCGTTTGAAAGGGGTTGCCAAGCGTCCAAAAAACTACTAGTTTGCTGAAATCTCAGCAAACATTTTTTCACCAAAACTTGATTATACTTGGTGGTAATGATCAGTTCACTAATCCCACTTGGCTGCCCAACTTTCACTCTTCTTGGTTCAAGCGTTCGTTTCCAGTAACACTTTGAATTTTTAGGTTTCACCTCTGTTTTCTGCTATATAGATAGATGTGTTCGAAACTCTGAATCAAACACGGTTTGTGCTAGCTGCGTGAAACTTGACAAAATGAAGTAGTTCTAAGTTCTATCTCTATGGTTTGTTTCCTCTTGAAGTACCCCATGCAGAGACTGGCGAAAAACACTTTCGTTTGAAAGGGGTTGCCAAGCGTCCAAAAAACTACTAGTTAGCTGAAATCTCAGCAAACATTTTTTCACCAAAACTTGATGATACTTGGTGGTAATGATCAGTTCACTAATCCCACTTGGCTGCCCAACTTTCACTCTTCTAGGTTCAAGCGTTCGTTTCCAGTAACATTTTGAATTTTTAGGTTTCACTCTGTTTTCTGCTATATAGATAGATGTGTTTGGAATTCTAAATCAAACACGGTTTGTGCTAGCTCCTTGAAACTTGACCAAATGAAGTAGTTCTAAGTTCTATCTCTATGGTTTGTTTCCTCTTGAAGTACCCCATGCAGAGACTGGCGAAAAACACTTTCGTTTGAAAGGGGTTGCCAAGCTTCCAAAAAACTACTAGTTTGCTGAAATCTCAGCAAACATTTTTTCACCAAAACTTGATGATACTTGGTGGTAATGATCAGTTCACTAATCCCACTTGACTGCCCAACTTTCACTCTTCTAGGTTCAAGCGTTCGTTTCCAGTAACACTTTGAATTTTTAGGTTTCACTCTGTTTTCTGCTATATAGATAGATGTGTTTGAAACTCTGAGTCAAACACGGTTTGTGCTAGCTGCGTGAAACTTGACAAAATGAAATAGTTCTCAGTTCTATCTCTATGGTTTGTTTCCTCTTGAAGTACCCCATGCAGAGACTGGCGCAAAACACTTTCGTTTGAAAGGGGTTGCCAAGCTTCCAAAAAACTACTAGTTTGCTGAAATCTCAGCAAACATTTTTTCACCAAATCTTGATGATACTTGGTGGTAATGATCAGTTCACTAATCTCACTTGGCTGCCCAACTTTCACTCTTCTAGGTTCAAGCGTTCGTTTCCAGTAACACTTTGAATTTTTAGGTTTCACTCTGTTTTCTGCTATATAGATAGATGTGTTTGAAACTCTGAATCAAACACGGTTTGTGCTAGCTCCTTGAAACTTGACCAAATGAAGTAGTTCTAAGTTCTATCTCTATGGTTTGTTTCCTCTTGAAGTACTTCATGCAGAGACTGGCGAAAAACACTTTCGTTTGAAAGGGGTTGCCAAGCGTCCAAAAAATTACTAGTTTGCTGAAATATCAGCAAACATTTTTTCACCAAAACTTGATGATACTTGGTGGTAATGATCAGTTCACTAATCCCACTTGACTGCCCAACTTTCACTCTTCTAGGTTCAAGCGTTCGTTTCCAGTAACATTTTGAATTTTTAGGTTTCACTCTGTTTTCTGCTATATAGATAGATGTGTTTGGAATTCTAAATCAAACACGTTTGTGCTAGCTCCTTGAAACTTGACCAAATGAAGTAGTTCTAAGTTCTATCTCTATGGTTTGTTTTCTCTTGAAGTACCCCATGCAGACACTGGCGCAAAACACTTTCGTTTGAAAGGGGTTGCCAAGCGTCCAAAAAACTACTAGTTTGCTGAAATCTCAGCAAACATTTTTTCACCAAAACTTGATGATACTTGGTGGTAATGATCAGTTCACTAATCCCACTTGGCTGCCCAACTTTCACTCTTCTAGGTTCAAGCGTTCGTTTCCAGTAACACTTTGAATTTTTAGGTTTCACTCTGTTTTCTGCTATATAGATAGATGTGTTTGAAACTCTGAGTCAAACACGGTTTGAGCTAGCTGCGTGAAACTTGACAAAATGAAATAGTTCTAAGTTCTATCTCTATGGTTTGTTTCCTCTTGAATTACCCCATGCAGAGACTGGCGAAAAACACTTTCGTTTGAAAGGGGTTGCCAAGCTTCCAAAAAACTACAAGTTTGCTGAAATCTCAGCAAACATTTTTACACCAAATCTTGATGATACTTGGTGGTAATGATCAGTTCACTAATCTCACTTGGCTGCCCAACTTTCACTCTTCTAGGTTCAAGCGTTCGTTTCCAGTAACACTTTGAATTTTTAGGTTTCACTCTGTTTTCTGCTACATAGATAGCTGTGTTTGGAATTCTAAATCAAACACTGTTTGTGCTAGCTCCTTGAAACTTGACCAAATGAAGTAGTTCTAAGTTCTATCTCTATGGTTTGTTTCCTCTTGAAGTACCCCATGCAGAGACTGGCGAAAAACACTTTCGTTTGAAGGGGGTTGCCAAGATTCCAAAAAACTACCAGTTTGCTGAAATCTCAGCAAACATTTTTTCACCAAAACTTGATGATACTTGGTGGTAATGATCAGTTCACTAATCCCACTTGGCTGCCCAACTTTCTCTCTTCTAGGTTCAAGCGTTCGTTTCCAGTAACACTTTGAATTTTTAGGTTTCACTCTGTTTTCTGCTATATAGATAGATGTGTTTGAAACTCTGAATCAAACACGGTTTGTGCTAGCTCCGTGAAACTTGACCAAATGAAGTAGTTCTAAGTTTGTTTCCTCTTGAAGTACCCCATGCAGAGACTGGCGAAAAACACTTTCGTTTGAAAGGGGTTGCCAAGCGTCCAAAAAACTACTAGTTTGCTGAAATCTCAGGAAACATTTTTTCACCAAAACTTGATGATACTTGGTGGTAATGATCAGTTCACTAATCCCACTTGGCTGCCCAACTTTCACTCTTCTAGGTTCAAGCGTTCGTTTCTAGTAACATTTTGAATTTTTAGGTTTCACTCTGTTTTCTGCTATATAGATAGATGTGTTTGGAATTCTAAATCAAACACGGTTTGTGCTAGCTCCTTGAAACTTGACCAAATGAAGTAGTTCTAAGTTCTCTCTCTATGGTTTGTTTCCTCTTGAAGTACCCCATGCAGAGACTGGCGAAAACACTTTCGTTTGAAAGGGGTTGCCAAGCGTCCAAAAAACTACTAGTTTGCTGAAATCTCAGCAAACATTTTTTCACCAAAACTTGATGATACTTGGTGGTAATGATCAGTTCACTAATCCCACTTGGCTGCCCAACTTTCACTCTTCTAGGTTCAAGCGTTCGTTTCCAGTAACACTTTGAATTTTTAGGTTTCACTCTGTTTTCTGCTATATAGATAGATGTGTTTGAAACTCTGAATCAAACACGGTTTGTGCTAGCTGAGTGAAACTTGACAAAATGAAGTAGTTCTAAGTTCTATCTCTATGGTTTGTTTCCTCTTGAAGTACCCCATGCAGAGACTGGCGAAAAACACTTTCGTTTGAAAGGGGTTGCCAAGCGTCCAAAAAACTACTAGTTTGCTGAAATCTCAGCAAACATTTTTTCACCAAAACTTGATGATACTTGGTGGTAATGATCAGTTCACTAATCCCACTTGGCTGCCCAACTTTCACTGTTCTAGGTTCAAGCGTTCGTTTCCAGTAACACTTTGAATTTTTAGGTTCACTCTGTTTTCTGCTATATAGATAGATGTGTTTGAAACTCTGAGTCAAACACGTTTGTGCTAGCTGCGTGAAACTTGAGAAAATAATAGTTCTAAGTTCTATCTCTATGGTTTGTTTCCTCTTGAAGTACCCCATGCAGAGACTGGCGAAAAACACTTTCGTTTGAAAGGGGTTGCCAAGCTTCCAAAAACTACTAGTTTGCTGAAATCTCAGCAAACATTTTTTCACCAAATCTTGATGATACTTGGTGGTAATGATCAGTTCACTAATCTCACTTGGCTGCCCAACGTTCACTCTTCTAGGTTCAAGCGTTCGTTTCCAGTAACACTTTGAATTTTTAGGTTTCACTCTGTTTTCTGCTATATAGATAGATGTGTTTGAAACTCTGAATCAAACACGGTTTGTGCTAGCTCCTTGAAACTTGACCAAATGAAGTAGTTCTAAGTTCTATCTCTATGGTTTGTTTCCTCTTGAAGTACCCCATGCAGAGACTGGCGAAAAACACTTTCGTTTGAAAGGGGTTGCCAAGCGTCCAAAAAACTACTAGTTTGCTGAAATCTCAGCAAACATTTTTTCACCAAAACTTGATGATACTTGGTGGTAATGATCAGTTCACTAATCTCACTTGGCTGCCCAACTTTCACTCTTCTAGGTTCAAGCGTTCGTTTCCCAGTAACACTTTGAATTTTTAGGTTTCACTCTGTTTTCTGCTACATAGATAGCTGTGTTTGGAATTCTAAGTCAAACACTGTTTGTGCTAGCTCCTTGAAACTTGACCAAATGAAGTAGTTCTAAGTTCTATCTCTATGGTTTGTTTCCTCTTGAAGTACCCCATGCAGAGGCTGGCGAAAAACACTTTCGTTTGAAAGGGGTTGCCAAGATTCCAAAAAACTACTAGTTTTCTGAAATCTCAGCAAACATTTTTTCACCAAATCTTGATGATACTTGGTGGTAATGATCAGTTCACTAATCTCACTTGGCTGCCCAACTTTCGCTCTTCTAGGTTCAAGCGTTCGTTTCCAGTAACACTTTGAATTTTTAGGTTTCACTCTGTTTTCTGCTACATAGATAGCTGTGTTTGGAATTCTAAATCAAACACTGTTTGTGCTAGCTCCTTGAAACTCGACCAAATGAAGTAGTTCTAAGTTCTATCTCTATGGTTTGTTAACTCTTGAAGTACCCCATGCAGAGACTGGCGAAAAACAGTTTCGTTTGAAAGGGGTTGCCAAGCTTCCAAAAAACTACTAGTTTGCTGAAATCTCAGCAAACATTTTTTCACCAAAACATGATGATACTTGGTGGTAATGATCAGTTCACTAATCCCACTTGGCTGCCCAACTTTCACTCTTCTAGGTTCAAGCGTTCGTTTCCAGTAACACTTTGAATTTTTAGGTTTCACTCTGTTTTCTGCTATATAGATAGATGTGTTTGAAACTCTGAATCAAACACGGTTTGTGCTAGCTCCTTGAAACTTGACCAAATGAAGTAGTTCTATCTCTATGGTTTGTTTCCTCTTGAAGTACCCCATGCAGAGACTGGCGAAAAACACTTTCGTTTGAAAGGGGTTGCCAAGCGTCCAAAAAACTACTAGTTTGCTGAAATCTCAGCAAACATTTTTTCACCAAAACTTGATGATACTTGGTGGTAATGATCAGTTCACTAATCTCACTTGGCTGCCCAACTTTCACTCTTCTAGGTTCAAGCGTTCGTTTCCAGTAACACTTTGAATTTTTAGGTTTCACTCTGTTTTCTGCTACATAGATAGCTGTGTTTGGAATTCTAAATCAAACACTGTTTGTGCTAGCTCCTTGAAACTTGACCAAATGAACTAGTTCTAAGTTCTATCTCTATGGTTTGTTTCCTCTTGAAGTACCCCATGCAGAGGCTGGCGAAAAACACTTTCGTTTGAAAGGGGTTGCCTAGATTCCAAAAAACTACTAGTTTTCTGAAATCTCAGCAAACATTTTTTCACCAAATCTTGATGATACTTGGTGGTAATGATCAGTTCACTAATCTCACTTGGCTGCCCAACTTTCGCTCTTCTAGGTTCAAGCGTTCGTTTCCAGTAACACTTTGAATTTTAGGTTTCACTCTGTTTTCTGCTACATAGATAGCTGTGTTTGGAATTCTAAATCAAACACTGTTTGTGCTAGCTCCTTGAAACTCGACCAAATGAAGTAGTTCTAAGTTCTATCTCTATGGTTTGTTAACTCTTGAAGTACCCCATGCAGAGACTGGCGAAAAACAGTTTCGTTTGAAAGGGGTTGCCAAGCTTCCAAAAAACTACTAGTTTGCTGGAAATCTCAGCAAACATTTTTTCACCAAAACATGATGATACTTGGTGGTAATGATCAGTTCACTAATCCCACTTGGCTGCCCAACTTTCACTCTTCTAGGTTCAAGCGTTCGTTTCCAGTAACACTTTGAATTTTTAGGTTTCACTCTGTTTTCTGCTATATAGATAGATGTGTTTGAAACTCTGAGTCAAACACGGTTTGTGCTAGCTGCGAGAAACTTGACCAAATGAACTAGTTCTAAGTTCTATCTCTATGGTTTGTTTCCTCTTGAAGTACCCCATGCAGAGACTGGCGCAAAACACTTTCGTTTGAAAGGGGTTGCCAAGCTTCCAAAAAACTACTAGTTTGCTGAAATCTCAGCAAACATTTTTTCACCAAATCTTGATGATACTTGGTGGTAATGATCAGTTCACTAATCTCACTTGGCTGCCCAACTTTCACTCTTCTAGGTTCAAGCGTTCGTTTCCAGTAACACTTTGAATTTTTAGGTTTCACTCTGCTTTCTGCTACATAGATAGCTGTGTTTGGAATTCTAAATCAAACACTGTTTGTGCTAGCTCCTTGAAACTTGACCAAATGAAGTAGTTCTAAGTTCTATCTCTATGGTTTGTTTCCTCCTGAAGTACCCCATGCAGAGACTGGCGAAAAACACTTTCGTTTGAAAGGGGTTGCCAAGATTCCAAAAAACTACTAGTTTTCTGAAATCTCAGCAAACATTTTTTCACCAAATCTTGATGATACTTGGTGGTAATGATCAGTTCACTAATCTCACTTGGCTGCCCAACTTTCACTCTTCTAGGTTCAAGCGTTCGTTTCCAGTAACACTTTGAATTTTTAGGTTTCACTCTGTTTTCTGCTACATAGATAGCTGTGTTTGGAATTCTAAATCAAACACTGTTTGGGCTAGCTCCTTGAAACTCGACCAAATGAAGTAGTTCTAAGTTCTATCTCTATGGTTTGTTAACTCTTGAAGTACCCCATGCAGAGACTGGCGAAAAACAGTTTCGTTTGAAAGGGGTTGCCAAGCGTCCAAAAAACTACCAGTTTGCTGAAATCTCAGCAAACATTTTTTCACCAAAACTTGATGATACTTGGTGGTAATGATCAGTTCACTAATCCCACTTGGCTGCCCAGCTTTCTCTCTACTAGGTTCAAGCGTTCGTTTCCAGTAACACTTTGAATTTTTAGGTTCACTCTGTTTTCTGCTATATAGATAGATGTGTTTGAAACTCTGAATCAAACACGGTTTGTGCTAGCTCCTTGAAACTTGACAAAATGAAGTAGTTCTAAGTTCTATCTCTATGGTTTGTTTCCTCTTGAAGTACCCCATGCAGAGACTGGCGAAAAACACTTTCGTTTGAAAGGGGTTGCCAAGCGTCCAAAAAACTACTAGTTTGCTGAAATCTCAGCAAACATTTTTTCACCAAAACTTGATGATACTAGGTGGTAATGATCAGTTCACTAATCCCACTTGGCTGCCCAACTTTCACTCTTCTAGGTTCAAGCGTTCGTTTCCAGTAACACTTTGATTTTTAGGTTTCACTCTGTTTTCTGCTATATAGATAGATGTGTTTGAAACTCTGAGTCAAACACGGTTTGTGCTAGCTGCGTGAAACTTGACAAAATGAAATAGTTCTAAGTTCTATCTCTATGGTTTGTTTCCTCTTGAAGTACCCCATGCAGAGACTGGCGCAAAACACTTTCGTTTGAAAGGGGTTGCCAAGCTTCCAAAAAACTAACTAGTTTGCTGAAATCTCAGCAATCATTTTTTCACCAAATCTTGATGATACTTGGTGGTAATGATGAGTTCACTAATCTCACTTGGCTGCCCAACTTTCACTCTTCTAGGTTCAAGCGTTCGTTTCCAGTAACACTTTGAATTTTTAGGTTTCACTCTGTTTTCTGCTACATAGATAGCTGTGTTTGGAATTCTAAGTCAAACACTGTTTGTGCTAGCTCCTTGAAACTTGACCAAATGAAGTAGTTCTAAGTTCTATCTCTATGGTTTGTTTCCTCTTGAAGTACCCCATGCAGAGGCTGGCGAAAACACTTTCGTTTGAAAGGGGTTGCCAAGATTCAAAAAACTACTAGTTTTCTGAAATCTCAGCAAACATTTTTTCACCAAATCTTGATGATACTTGGTGGTAATGATCAGTTCACTAATCTCACTTGGCTGCCCAACTTTCGCTCTTCTAGGTTCAAGCGTTCGTTTCCAGTAACACTTTGAATTTTTAGGTTTCACTCTGTTTTCTGCTACATAGATAGCTGTGTTTGGAATTCTAAATCAAACACTGTTTGTGCTAGCTCCTTGAAACTCGACCAAATGAAGTAGTTCTAAGTTCTATCTCTATGGTTTGTTAACTCTTGAAGTACCCCATGCAGAGACTGGCGAAAACAGTTTCGTTTGAAAGGGGTTGCCAAGCTTCCAAAAAACTACTAGTTTGCTGAAATCTCAGCAAACATTTTTTCACCAAAACATGATGATACTTGGTGGTAATGATCAGTTCACTAATCCCACTTGGCTGCCCAACTTTCACTCTTCTAGGTTCAAGCGTTCGTTTCCAGTAACACTTTGAATTTTTAGGTTTCACTCTGTTTTCTGCTATATAGATAGATGTGTTTGAAACTCTGAATCAAACACGGTTTGTGCTAGCTCCTTGAAACTTGACCAAATGAAGTAGTTCTATCTCTATGGTTTGTTTCCTCTTGAAGTACCCCATGCAGAGACTGGCGAAAAACACTTTCGTTTGAAAGGGGTTGCCAAGCGTCCAAAAAACTACTAGTTTGCTGAAATCTCAGCAAACATTTTTTCACCAAAACTTGATGATACTTGGTGGTAATGATCAGTTCACTATCTCACTTGGCTGCCCAACTTTCACTCTTCTAGGTTCAAGCGTTCGTTTCCAGTAACACTTTGAATTTTTAGGTTTCACTCTGTTTTTCTGCTACATAGATAGCTGTGTTTGGAATTCTAAATCAAACACTGTTTGTGCTAGCTCCTTGAAACTTGACCAAATGAACTAGTTCTAAGTTCTATCTCTATGGTTTGTTTCCTCTTGAAGTACCCCATGCAGAGGCTGGCGAAAAACACTTTCGTTTGAAAGGGGTTGCCTAGATTCCAAAAAACTACTAGTTTTCTGAAATCTCAGCAAACATTTTTTCACCAAATCTTGATGATACTTGGTGGTAATGATCAGTTCACTAATCTCACTTGGCTGCCCAACTTTCGCTCTTCTAGGTTCAAGCGTTCGTTTCCAGTAACACTTTGAATTTTTAGGTTTCACTCTGTTTTCTGCTACATAGATAGCTGTGTTTGGAATTCTAAATCAAACACTGTTTGTGCTAGCTCCTTGAAACTCGACCAAATGAAGTAGTTCTAAGTTTCTATCTCTATGGTTTGTTAACTCTTGAAGTACCCCATGCAGAGACTGGCGAAAAACAGTTTTCGTTTGAAAGGGTTGCCAAGCTTCCAAAAAACTACTAGTTTGCTGAAATCTCAGCAAACATTTTTTCACCAAAACATGATGATACTTGGTGGTAATGATCAGTTCACTAATCCCACTTGGCTGCCCAACTTTCACTCTTCTAGGTTCAAGCGTTCGTTTCCAGTAACACTTTGAATTTTTAGGTTTCACTCTGTTTTCTGCTATATAGATAGATGTGTTTGAAACTCTGAGTCAAACACGGTTTGTGCTAGCTGCGAGAAACTTGACCAAATGAACTAGTTCTAAGTTCTATCTCTATGGTTTGTTTCCTCTTGAAGTACCCCATGCAGAGACTGGCGCAAAACACTTTCGTTGAAAGGGGTTGCCAAGCTTCCAAAAAACTACTAGTTTGCTGAAATCTCAGCAAACATTTTTTCACCAATCTTGATGATACTTGGTGGTATTGATCAGTTCACTAATCTCACTTGGCTGCCCAACTTTCACTCTTCTAGGTTCAAGCGTTCGTTTCCAGTAACACTTTGAATTTTTAGGTTTCACTCTGCTTTCTGCTACATAGATAGCTGTGTTTGGAATTCTAAATCAAACACTGTTTGTGCTAGCTCCTTGAAACTTGACCAAATGAAGTAGTTCTAAGTTCTATCTCTATGGTTTGTTTCCTCCTGAAGTACCCCATGCAGAGACTGGCGAAAAACACTTTCGTTTGAAAGGGGTTGCCAAGATTCCAAAAAACTACTAGTTTTCTGAAATCTCAGCAAACATTTTTTCACCAAATCTTGATGATACTTGGTGGTAATGATCAGTTCACTAATCTCACTTGGCTGCCCAACTTCACTCTTCTAGGTTCAAGCGTTCGTTTCCAGTAACACTTTGAATTTTTAGGTTTCACTCTGTTTTTCTGCTACATAGATAGCTGTGTTTGGAATTCTAAATCAAACACTGTTTGGGCTAGCTCCTTGAAACTCGACCAAATGAAGTAGTTCTAAGTTCTATCTCTATGGTTTGTTAACTCTTGAAGTACCCCATGCAGAGACTGGCGAAAAACAGTTTCGTTTGAAAGGGTTGCCAAGCGTCCAAAAACTACCAGTTTGCTGAAATCTCAGCAAACATTTTTCACCAAAACTTGATGATACTTGGTGGTAATGATCAGTTCACTAATCCCACTTGGCTGCCCAGCTTTCTCTCTACTAGGTTCAAGCGTTCGTTTCCAGTAACACTTTGAATTTTTAGGTTTCACTCTGTTTTCTGCTATATAGATAGATGTGTTTGAAACTCTGAATCAAACACGGTTTGTGCTAGCTCCTTGAAACTTGACAAAATGAAGTAGTTCTAAGTTCTATCTCTATGGTTTGTTTCCTCTTGAAGTACCCCATGCAGAGACTGGCGAAAAACACTTTCGTTTGAAAGGGGTTGCCAAGCGTCCAAAAAACTACTAGTTTGCTGAAATCTCAGCAAACATTTTTTCACCAAAACTTGATGATACTAGGTGGTAATGATCAGTTCACTAATCCCACTTGGCTGCCCAACTTTCACTCTTCTAGGTTCAAGCGTTCGTTTCCAGTAACACTTTGATTTTTAGGTTTCACTCTGTTTTCTGCTATATAGATAGATGTGTTTGAAACTCTGAGTCAAACACGGTTTTGTGCTAGCTGCGTGAAACTTGACAAAATGAAATAGTTCTAAGTTCTATCTCTATGGTTTGTTTCCTCTTGAAGTACCCCATGCAGAGACTGGCGCAAAACACTTTCGTTTGAAAGGGGTTGCCAAGCTTCCAAAAAACTACTAGTTTGCTGAAATCTCAGCAATCATTTTTTCACCAAATCTTGATGATACTTGGTGGTAATGATGAGTTCACTAATCTCACTTGGCTGCCCAACTTTCACTCTTCTAGGTTCAAGCGTTCGTTTCCAGTAACACTTTGAATTTTTAGTTTCACTCTGTTTTCTGCCACATAGATAGCTGTGTTTGGAATTTCTAAATCAAACACTGTTTGTGCTAGCTCCTTGAAACTTGACCAAATGAAGTAGTTCTAAGTTCTATCTCTATGGTTTGTTTCCTCCTGAAGTACCCCATGCAGAGACTGGCGAAAAACACTTTCGTTTGAAAGGGGTTGCCAAGATTCCAAAAAACTACTACTAGTTTTCTGAAATCTCAGCAAACATTTTTTCACCAAATCTTGATGATACTTGGTGGTAATGATCAGTTCACTAATCTCACTTGGCTGCCCAACTTTCACTCTTCTAGGTTCAAGCGTTCGTTTCCAGTAACACTTTGAATTTTTAGGTTTCACTCTGTTTTCTGCTACATAGATAGCTGTGTTTGGAATTCTAAATCAAACACTGTTTGTGCTAGCTCCTTGAAACTCGACCAAATGAAGTAGTTCTAAGTTCTATCTCTATGGTTTGTTTCCTCTTGAAGTACCCCATGCAGAGACTGGCGAAAAACAGTTTCGTTTGAAAGGGGTTGCCAAGCTTCCAAAAAACTACTAGTTTGCTGAAATCTCAGCAAACATTTTTTCACCAAAACTTGATGATACTTGGTGGTAATGATCAGTTCACTAATCCCACTTGGCTGCCCAACTTTCACTCTTCTAGGTTCAAGCGTTCGTTTCCAGTAACACTTTGAATTTTTAGGTTTCACTCTGTTTTCTGCTATATAGATAGATGTGTTTGAAACTCTGAGTCAAACACGGTTTGTGCTAGCTGCGTGAAACTTGACAAAATGAAATAGTTCTAAGTTCTATCTCTATGGTTTGTTTCCTCTTGAAGTACCCCATGAAGAGACTGGCGCAAAACACTTTCGTTTGAAAGGGGTTGCCAAGCTTCCAAAAAACTACTAGTTTGCTGAAATCTCAGCAAACATTTTTTCACCAAATCTTGATGATACTTGGTGGTAATGATCAGTTCACTAATCTCACTTGGCTGCCCAACTTTCACTCTTCTAGGTTCAAGCGTTCGTTTCCAGTAACACTTTGAATTTTTAGGTTTCACTCTGTTTTCTGCTACATAGATAGCTGTGTTTGGAATTCTAAATCAAACAC
>NW_027511088.1:0-28528 GCF_048772815.1 Callospermophilus lateralis
TTGACAGATGCAGTTAGAAATCTAAAACAAACACTGTTTGTGCTAGCCTCTTGAAACTTGACACAATACAGTAGTTCTACGTTCTAACCTCTAAGGTTTGTTTCCTCCTGGTGTAGCCTTAAGCAGGAGACTGGCGAATAACTCATTCAATGAAAGGCGTTGGTAGGCTGCCAAAAAATACAGTCTCCTGAAATCACAACATATATTTTTTCTTCCGACCTTCATGATAACTTCAAGTAATGAGCAGTACACCAATCAAACTTGGATGCCCAAGTTTCGTTCTCCTAGGTTGAAGCATTCGTTTGCAGGAACAGTTTGAATTTTTAGGTTTCACTGCGTTTTCTTCTATATTGACAGATGCAGTTAGAACTCTAAATCAAACACGGTTTGTGCTAGCCTCTTGAAACTTGACACAATACAGTAGTTCTACGTTCTAACTCTAAGGTTTGTTTCCCTCTTGATGTAGCCTTAAGCAGAGACTGGCGAATAACACATTCAATGAAAGGCATTGTTAAGCTTTCAAAAAACTACCATCTCCTGAAATCACAACATATATTTTTTCTTCCGAAATTCATGATACTTTCAAGTAATGAGCAGTACACCAATCAAACTTGGATGTCCAAGTTTCGTTCTCCTAGGTTGAAGCATTCGTTTGCAGGAAGAGTATGAATTTTTAGGTTTCACTGCGTTTTCTTCTATAGTGACAGATGCAGTTAGAACTCTAAATCAAACATGGTTTGTGCTAGCCTCTTGAAACTTGACACAATACAGTAGTTCTACGTTCTAACTATAAGGTTTGTTTCCTCTTGATGTTGCCATAAGCAGAGACTGGCGAATAACACATTCAATGAGAGTCATTGTTAAGCTTCCAAAAAACTACCATCTCCTGAAATCACAACATATATTTTTTCTTCCGAACTTCATGATACTTTCAAGTAATGAGCAGTACACCAATCAAACTTGGATGTCCAAGTTCGTTCTCCTAGGTTGAAGCATTCATTTGCAGGAACAGTTTGAATTTTTAGGTTTCACTGCGTTTTCTTCTATATTGACAGATGCAGTTAGAACTCTAAATCAAACACGGTTTGTGCTAGCTTCTTGAAACTTGACACAATACAGTAGTTCTACGTTCTAACTCTAAGGTTTGTTTCCTCTTTATGTAGCCTTAAGCAGAGACTGGTGAATAACTCATTCAATGAAAGACGTTGGTAGGCTGCCAAAAAACTACAGAATCCTGAAATCACAACATACATTTTTTCTTCCGACCTTCATGATACTTTCAAGTAATGTGCAGTACACCAATCAAACTTGGATGTCCAAGTTCGTTCTCCTAGGTTGAAGCATTCGTTTGCAGGAGCAGTTTGAATTTTTAGGTTTCACTGCGTTTTCTTCTATAGTGACAGATGCAGTTAGAACTCTAAATCAAACACGGTTTGTGCTAGCCTCTTGAAACTTGACACAATACAGTAGTTCTACGTTCTAACTCTAAGGTTTGTTTCCTCTTGATGTAGTCTTAAGCAGAGACTGGCGAATAACACATTCAATGAGAGTCATTGTTAAGCTTCCAAAAACTACCATCTCCTGAAATCACAACATATATTTTTTCTTCCGAACTTCATGATACTTTCAAGTAATGAGCAGTACACCAATCAAACTTGGATGTCCAAGTTTCGTTCTCCTAGGTTGAAGCATTCGTTTGCAGGAACAGTTTGAATTTTTAGGTTTCACTGCGTTTTCTTCTATATTGACAGATGCAGTTAGAACTCTAAATCAAACACGGTTGTTGCTAGCCTCTTGAAACTTGACACAATACAGTAGTTCTACGTTCTAACTCTAAGGTTTGTTTCCTCTTGATGTAGCCTTAAGCAGAGACTGGCGAATAACTCATTCAATGAAAAGGCGTTGGTAGGCTGCCAAAATACTACAGTCTCCTGAAATCACAACATATATTTTTTCTTCCGACCTTCATGATACTTTCAAGTAATGTGCAGTACACCAATCAAACTTGGATGTCCAAGTTTCGTTCTCCTAGGTTGAAGCATTCGTTTGCAGGAGCAGTTTGAATTTTTAGGTTTCACTGCGTTTTCTTCTATATTGACAGATGCAGTTAGAACTCTAAATCAAACACGGTTTGTGCTAGCCTCTTGAAACTTGACACAATACAGTAGTTCTACGTTCTAACTCTAAGGTTTGTTTCCTCTTGATGTAGCCTTAAGCAGAGACTGGCGAATAACACATTCAATGAGAGTCATTGTTAAGCTTCCAAAAAACTACCATCTCCTGAAATCACAACATATATTTTTTTCTTCCGTACTTCATGATACTTTCAAGTAATGAGCAGTACACTAATCAAACTTGGATGTCCAAGTTTTGTTCTCCTAGGTTGAAGCATTCGTTTGCAGGAACAGTTTGAATTTTTAGGTTTCACTGCGTTTTCTTCTATATTGACAGATGCAGTTAGACTCTAAATTAAACACGGTTTGTGCTAGCTTCTTGAAATTTGACACATATACAGTAGTTCTACGTTCTAACTCTAAGGTTTGTTTCCTCTTGATGTAGCCTTAAGCAGAGACTGGCGAATAACTCATTCAATGAAAGCGTTGGTAGGCTGCCATAAAACTACAGTCTCCTGAAATCACAACATACATTTTTTCTTCCGACCTTCATGATACTTTCAAGTAATGAGCAGTACACCAATCAACTTGGATGTCCATGTTTCGTTCTCCTAGGTTGAAGCATTCGTTTGCAGTAGAAGTTTGAATTTTTAGGTTTCACTGCGTTTTCTTCTATATTGACAGATGCAGTTAGAAATCTAAAACAAACACTGTTTGTGCTAGCCTCTTGAAACTTGACACAATACAGTAGTTCTACGTTCTAACTCTAAGGTTTGTTTCCTCCTGATGTAGCCTTAAGCAGAGACTGGCGAATAACTCATTCAATGAAAGGCGTTGGTAGGCTGCCAAAAAATTGAGTCTCCTGAAATCACAACATATATTTTTTCTTCCGACCTTCATCATAACTTCAAGTAATGAGCAGTACACCAATCAACTTGGATGTCCAAGTTTCGTTCTCCTAGGTTGAAGCATTCGTTTGCAGGAGCAGTTTGAATTTTTAGGTTTCACTGCATTTTCTTCTATATTGACAGATGCAGTTAGAACTCTAAATCAAACACGGTTTGTGCTAGCCTCTTGAAACTTGACACAATACAGTAGTTCTACGTTCTAACTCTAAGGTTTGTTTCCTCTTGATGTAGCCTTAAGCAGAGACTGGTGAATAACACATTCAATGAAAGGCATTGTTAAGCTTTCAAAAAACTACCATCTCCTGAAATCACACATATATTTTTTCTTCCGAACTTCATGATACTTTCAAGTAATGAGCAGTACACCAATCAAACTTGGATGTCCAAGTTTCGTTCTCCTAGGTTGAAGCATTCGTTTGCAGGAAGAGTATGAATTTTTAGGTTTCACTGCGTTTTCTTCTATAGTGACAGATGCAGTTAGAACTCTAAATCAAACACGGTTTGTGCTAGCCTCTTGAAACTTGACACAATACAGTAGTTCTACGTTCTAACTCTAAGGTTTGTTTCCTCTTGATGTAGCCTTAAGCAGAGACTGGCGAATAACACATTCAATGAGAGTCATTGTTAAGCTTCCAAAAAACTACCATCTCTGAAATCACAACATATATTTTTTCTTCCGAACTTCATGATACTTTCAAGTAATTAGCAGTACACCAATCAAACTTGGATGTCCAAGTTTCGTTCTCCTAGGTTGAAGCATTCGTTTGCAGGAACAGTTTGAATTTTTAGGTTTCACTGCGTTTTCTTCTATATTGACAGATGCAGTTAGACTCTAAATCAAACACGGTTTGTGCTAGCCTCTTGAAACTTGACACAATACAGTAGTTCTACGTTCTAACTCTAAGGTTTGTTTCCTCTTGATGTAGCCCTTAAGCAGAGACTGGCGAATAACACATTCAATGAAAGGCATTGTTAAGCTTTCAAAAAACTACCATCTCCTGAAATCACAACATATATTTTTTTCTTCCGTACTTCATGATACTTTCAAGTAATGAGCAGTACACCAATCAAACTTGGATGTCCAAGTTTTGTTCTCCTAGTTGAAGCATTCGTTTGCAGGAACAGTTTGAATTTTTAGGTTTCACTGCGTTTTCTTCTATATTGACAGATGCAGTTAGAACTCTAAATTAAACACGGTTTGTGCTAGCTTCTTGAAATTTGACACAATACAGTAGTTCTACGTTCTAACTCTAAGGTTTGTTTCCTCTTGATGTAGCCTTAAGCAGAGACTGGCGAATAACTCATTCAATGAAAGGCGTTGGTAGGCTGCCAAAAAACTACAGTCTCCTGAAATCACAACATACATGTTTTCTTCCGACCTTCATGATACTTTCAAGTAATGAGCAGTACACCAATCAAACTTGGATGTCCATGTTTCGTTCTCCTAGGTTGAAGCATTCGTTTGCAGTAGAAGTTTGAATTTTTAGGTTTCACTGCGTTTTCTTCTATATTGACAGATGCAGTTAGAAATCTAAAACAAACACTGTTTGTGCTAGCCTCTTGAAACTTGACACAATACAGTAGTTCTACGTTCTAACTCTAAGGTTTGTTTCCTCCTGATTTAGCCTTAAGCAGAGACTGGCGAATAACACATTCAATGAGAGTCATTGTTAAGCTTCCAAAAACTACCATCTCCTGAAATCCAACATATATTTTTTTTTCCGAACTTCATGATACTTTCAAGTAATGAGCAGTACACCAATCAAACTTGGATGTCCAAGTTTCGTTCTCCTAGGTTGAAGCATTCGTTTGCCAGGAACAGTTTGAATTTTTAGGTTTCACTGCGTTTTCTTCTATATTGACAGATGCAGTTAGAACTCTAAATCAAACACGGTTTGTGCTAGCCTCTTGAAACTTTACACAATACAGTAGTTCTACGTTCTAACTCTAAGGTTTGTTTCCTCTTGATGTAGCCTTAAGCAGAGACTGGCGAATAACTCATTCAATGAAAGGCGTTGGTACGCTGCCAAAATACTACAGTCTAATGAAATCACAACATATATTTTTTCTTCCGACCTTCATGATACTTTCAAGTAATGTGCAGTACACCAATCAAACTTGGATGTCCAAGTTTCGTTCTCCTAGGTTGAAGCATTCGTTTGCAGGAGCAGTTTGAATTTTTAGGTTTCACTGCGTTTTCTTCTATATTGACAGATGCAGTTAGAACTCTAAATCAAACACGGATTGTGCTAGCCTCTTGAAACTTGACACAATACAGTAGTTCTACGTTCTAACTCTAAGGTTTGTTTCCTCTTGATGTAGCCTTAAGCAGAGACTGGCGAATAACACATTCAATGAAAGGCATTGTTAAGCTTTCAAAAAACTACCGTCTCCTGAAATCACACATATATTTTTTCTTCCGAACTTCATGATACTTTCAAGTAATGAGCAGTACACCAATCAAACTTGGATGTCCAAGTTTCGTTCTCCTAGGTTGAAGCATTCGTTTGCAGGAAGAGTATGAATTTTTAGGTTTCACTGCGTTTCCTTCTATAGTGACAGATGCAGTTAGAACTCTAAATCAAACACGGTTTGTGCTAGCCTCTTGAAACTTGACACAATACAGTAGTTCTACGTTCTAACTCTAAGGTTTGTTTCCTCTTGATGTAGCCTTAAGCAGAGACTGGCGAATAACACATTCAATGAGAGTCATTGTTAAGCTTCCAAAAAACTACCATCTCCTGAAATCACAACATATATTTTTTCTTCCGAACTTCATGATACTTTCAAGTAATGAGCAGTACACCAATCAAACTTGGATGTCCAAGTTTCGTTCTCCTAGGTTGAAGCATTCGTTTGCAGGAACAGTTTGAATTTTTAGGTTTCACTGCGTTTTCTTCTATATTGACAGATGCAGTTAGAACTCTAAATCAAACACGGTTTGTGCTAGCCTCTTGAAACTTGACACAATACAGTAGTTCTACGTTCTAACTCTAAGGTTTGTTTCCTCTTGATGTAGCCTTAAGCAGAGACTGGCGAATAACACATTCAATGAAAGGCATTGTTAAGCTTTCAAAAAACTACCATCTCCTGAAATCACAACATATATTTTTTTCTTCCGTACTTCATGATACTTTCAAGTAATGAGCAGTACACCAATCAAACTTGGATGTCCAAGTTTTGTTCTCCTAGGTTGAAGCATTCGTTTGCAGGAACAGTTTGAATTTTTAGGTTTCACTGCGTTTTCTTCTATATTGACAGATGCAGTTAGAACTCTAAATTAAACACGGTTTGTGCTAGCTTCTTGAAATTTGACACAATACAGTAGTTCTACGTTCTAACTCTAAGGTTTGTTTCCTCTTGATGTAGCCTTAAGCAGAGACTGGCGAATAACTCATTCAATGAAAGGCGTTGGTAGGCTGCCAAAAAACTACAGTCTCCTGAAATCACAACATACATTTTTTCTTCCGACCTTCATGATACTTTCAAGTAATGAGCAGTACACCAATCAAACTTGGATGTCCATGTTTCGTTCTCCTAGGTTGAAGCATTCGTTTGCAGTAGAAGTTTGAATTTTTAGGTTTCACTGCGTTTTCTTCTATATTGACAGATGCAGTTAGAAATCTAAAACAAACACTGTTTGTGCTAGCCTCTTGAAACTTGACACAATACAGTAGTTCTACGTTCTAACTCTAAGGTTTGTTTCCTCCTGATGTAGCCTTAAGCAGAGACTGGCGAATAACACATTCAATGAGAGTCATTGTTAAGCTTCCAAAAAACTACCATCTCCTGAAATCACAACATATATTTTTTCTTCCGAACTTCATGATACTTTCAAGTAATGAGCAGTACACCAATCAAACTTGGATGTCCAAGTTTCGTTCTCCTAGGTTGAAGCATTCGTTTGCAGGAACAGTTTGAATTTTTGTTTCACTGCGTTTTCTTCTATATTGACAGATGCAGTTAGAACTCTAAATCAAACACGGTTTGTGCTAGCCTCTTGAAACTTTACACAATACAGTAGTTCTACGTTCTAACTCTAAGGTTTGTTTCCTCTTGATGTAGCCTTAAGCAGAGACTGGCGAATAACTCATTCAATGAAAGGCGTTGGTACGCTGCCAAAATACTACAGTCTAATGAAATCACAACATATATTTTTTCTTCCGACCTTCATGATACTTTCAAGTAATGTGCAGTACACCAATCAAACTTGGATGTCCAAGTTTCGTTCTCCTAGGTTGAAGCATTCGTTTGCAGGAGCAGTTTGAATTTTTAGGTTTCACTGCGTTTTCTTCTATATTGACAGATGCAGTTAGAACTCTAAATCAAACACGGATTGTGCTAGCCTCTTGAAACTTGACACAATACAGTAGTTCTACGTTCTAACTCTAAGGTTTGTTTCCTCTTGATGTAGCCTTAAGCAGAGACTGGCGAATAACACATTCAATGAAAGGCATTGTTAAGCTTTCAAAAAACTACCGTCTCCTGAAATCACACATATATTTTTTCTTCCGAACTTCATGATACTTTCAAGTAATGAGCAGTACACCAATCAAACTTGGATGTCCAAGTTTCGTTCTCCTAGGTTGAAGCATTCGTTTGCAGGAAGAGTATGAATTTTTAGGTTTCACTGCGTTTCCTTCTATAGTGACAGATGCAGTTAGAACTCTAAATCAAACACGGTTTGTGCTAGCCTCTTGAATCTTGACACAATACAGTAGTTCTACGTTCTAACTCTAAGGTTTGTTTCCTCTTGATGTTGCCTTAAGCACAGACTGGCGAATAACACATTCAATGAGAGTCATTGTTAAGCTTCCAAAAAACTACCATCTCCTGAAATCACAACATATATTTCTTCTTCCGAACTTCATGATACTTTCAAGTAATGAGCAGTACACCAATCAAACTTGGATGTCCAAGTTTCGTTCTCCTAGGTTGAAGCATTCGTTTGCAGGAACAGTTTGAATTTTTAGGTTTCACTGCGTTTTCTTCTATATTGACAGATGCAGTTAGAACTCTAAATCAAACACGGTTTGTGCTAGCCTCTTGAAACTTGACACAATACAGTAGTTCTACGTTCTAACTCTAAGGTTTGTTTCCTCTTGATGTAGCCTTAAGCAGAGACTGGCGAATAACTCATTCAATGAAAGGCGTTGGTAGGCTGCCAAAAAACTACAGTCTCCTGAAATCACAACATATATTTTTTCTTCCGACCTTCATGATACTTTCAAGTAATGTGCAGTACACCAATCAAACTTGGATGTCCAAGTTTCGTTCTCCTAGGTTGAAGCATTCGTTTGCAGGAGCAGTTTGAATTTTTAGGTTTCACTGCGTTTTCTTCTATAGTGACAGATGCAGTTAGAACTCTAACTCAAACACGGTTTGTGCTAGCCTCTTGAAACTTGACACAATACAGTAGTTCTACGTTCTAACTCTAAGGTTTGTTTCCTCTTGATGTAGCCTTAAGCAGAGACTGGCGAATAACACATTCAATGAAAGGCATTGTTAAGCTTTCAAAAAACTACCATCTCCTGAAATCACACATATATTTTTTCTTCCGAACTTCATGATACTTTCAAGTAATGAGCAGTACACCAATCAAACTTGGATGTCCAAGTTTCGTTCTCCTAGGTTGAAGCATTCGTTTGCAGGAAGAGTATGAATTTTTAGGTTTCACTGCGTTTTCTTCTATAGTGACAGATGCAGTTAGAACTCTAAATCAAACACGGTTTGTTCTAGCCTCTTGAAACTTGACACAATACAGTAGTTCTACCTTCTAACTCTAAGGTTTGTTTCCTCTTGATGTAGCCTTAAGCAGAGACTGGTGAATAACACATTCAATGAGAGTCATTGTTAAGCTTCCAAAAAACTATCATCTCCTGAAATCACAACATATATTTTTTCTTCCGAACTTCATGATACTTTCAAGTAATTAGCAGTACACCAATCAAACTTGGATGTCCAAGTTTCGTTCTCCTAGGTTGAAGCATTCGTTTGCAGGAACAGTTTGAATTTTTAGGTTTCACTGCATTTTCTTCTATATTGACAGATGCAGTTAGAACTCTAAATCAAACACGGTTTGTGCTAGCCTCTTGAAACTTGACACAATACAGTAGTTCTACGTTCTAACTCTAAGGTTTGTTTCCTCTTGATGTAGCCTTAAGCAGAGACTGGCGAATAACACATTCAATGAAAGGCATTGTTAAGCTTTCAAAAAACTACCATCTCCTGAAATCACAACATATATTTTTTCTTCCGAACTTCATGATACTTTCAAGTAATGAGCAGTACACCAATCAAACTTGGATGTCCAAGTTTTGTTCTCCTAGGTTGAAGCATTCGTTTGCAGGAACAGTTTGAATTTTTAGGTTTCACTGCGTGTTCTTCTATATTGACAGATGCAGTTAGAGCTCTAAATTAAACACGGTTTGTGCTAGCTTCTTGAAATTTGACACAATACAGTAGTTCTACGTTCTAACTCTAAGGTTTGTTTCCTCTTGATGTAGCCTTAAGCAGAGACTGGCGAATAACTCATTCAATGAAAGGCATTGGTAGGCTGCCAAAAAACTACAGTCTCCTGAAATCACAACATACATTTTTTCTTCCGACCTTCATGATACTTTCAAGTAATGAGCAGTACACCAATCAAACTTGGATGTCCATGTTTCGTTCTCCTAGGTTGAAGCATTCGTTTGCAGTAGAAGTTTGAATTTTTAGGTTTCACTGCGTTTTCTTCTATATTGACAGATGCAGTTAGAAATCTAAAACAAACACTGTTTGTGCTAGCCTCTTGAAACTTGACACAATACAGTAGTTCTACGTTCTAACTCTAAGGTTTGTTTCCTCCTGATGTAGCCTTAAGCAGAGACTGGCGAATAACTCATTCAATGAAAGGCGTTGGTAGGCTGCCAAAAAAATACAGTCTCCTGAAATCACAACATATATTTTTTCTTCCGACCTTCATGATAACTTCAAGTAATGAGCAGTACACCAATCAAACTTGGATGCCCAAGTTTTGTTCTCCTAGGTTGAAGCATTCGTTTGCAGGAAGAGTTTGAATTTTTAGGTTTCACTGCGTTTTCTTCTATATTGACAGATGCAGTTAGAACTCTAAATCAAACACGGTTTGTGCTAGCCTCTTGAAACTTGACACAATACAGTAGTTCTACGTTCTAACTCTAAGGTTTGTTTCCTCTTGATGTAGCCTTAAGCAGAGACTGGCGAATAACACATTCAATGAAAGTCATTGTTAAGCTTCCAAAAAACTACCATCTCCTGAAATCACAACATATATTTTTTTCTTCCGAACTTCATGATACTTTCAAGTAATGAGCAGTACACCAATCAAACTTGGATGTCCAAGTTTTGTTCTCCTAGGTTGAAGCATTCGTTTGCAGGAACAGTTTGATTTTTTAGGTTTCACTGCGTTTTCTTCTATATTGACAGATGCAGTTAGAACTCTAAATTAAACACGGTTTGTGCTAGCTTCTTGAAATTTGACACAATACAGTAGTTCTACGTTCTAACTCTAAGGTTTGTTTCCTCTTGATGTAGCCTTAAGCAGAGACTGGCGAATAACTCATTCAATGAAAGGCGTTGGTAGGCTGCCAAAAAACTACAGTCTCCTGAAATCACAACATACATTTTTTCTTCCGACCTTCATGATACTTTCAAGTAATGTGCAGTACACCAATCAAACTTGGATGCCCAAGTTTCGTTCTCCTACGTTGAAGCATTCGTTTGCAGGAACAGTTTGAATTTTCAGGTTTCACTGCGTTTTCTCCTTTATTGACAGATGCAGTTAGAACTCTAAATAAAACACGGTTTGTGCTAGCTTGTTGAAACTTGACAAAATACTGTAGTTCTACGTTCTATCTCTAAGTTTTGTTTCCTCTTGATGTAGCCTTAAGCAGAACCTGGCGAATAACTCATTCAATGAAAGGCATTGTTAAGCTTTCAAAAAACTACCATCTCCTGAAATCACAACATATATTTTTTCTTCCGAACTTCATGATACTTTCAAGTAATGAGCAGTACACCAATCAAACTTGGATGTCCAAGTTTCGTTCTCCTAGGTTGAAGCATTCGTTTGCAGGAAGAGTATGAATTTTTAGTTTTCACTGCGTTTTCTTCTATAGTGACAGATGCAGTTAGAACTCTAAATCAAACACGGTTTGTGCTAGCCTCTTGAAACTTGACACAATACAGTAGTTCTACGTTCTAACTCTAAGGTTTGTTTCCTCTTGATGTAGCCTTAAGCAGAGACTGGCGAATAACTCATTCAATGATAGGCGTTGTTATGCTGCCAAAAAACTACAGTCTCCTGAAATCACAACATATATTTTTTCTTCCGACCTTCATGATAACTTCAAGTAATGAGCAGTACACCAATCAAACTTGGGTGCCCAAGTTTCGTTCTCCTAGGTTGAAGCATTCCTTTGCAGGAACAGTTTGAATTTTTAGGTTTCACTGCGTTTTCTCCTATATTGACAGATACAGTTAGAACTCTAAATTAAACACGGTTTGTCGTAGCTTCTTGAAACTTGACACAATACAGTAGTTCTACGTTCTAACTCTAAGGTTTGTTTCCTCTTGCTGTAGCCTTAAGCAGAGACTGGCGAATAACTCATTCAATGAAAGGCGTTGGTAGGCTGCCAAAAAACTACAGTCTCCTGAAATCACAACATATATTTTTTCTTCCGACCTTCATGATACTTTCAAGTAATGAGCAGTACACCAATCAAACTTGGATGTCCATGTTTCGTTCTCCTAGGTTGAAGCATTCGTTTGCAGTAGAAGTTTGAATTATTAGGTTTCACTGCGTTTTCTTCTATATTGACAGATGCAGTTAGAAATCTAAAACAAACACGGTTTGTGCTAGCCTCTTGAAACTTGACACAATACAGTAGTTCTACGTTCTAACTCTAAGGTTTGTTTCCTCCTGATGTAGCCTTAAGCAGAGACTGGCGAATAACTCATTCAATGAAAGGCGTTGGTAGCCTGCCAAAAAACTACAGTCTCCTGAAATCACAACATATATTTTTTCTTCCGACCTTCATGATAACTTCAAGTAATGAGCAGTACACCAATCAAACTTGGATGCCCAAGTTTCGTTCTCCTACGTTGAAGCATTCGTTTGCAGGAAGAGTTTGAATTTTTAGGTTTCACTGCATTTTCTTCTATATTGACAGATGCAGTTAGAACTCTAAATCAAACACGGTTTGTGCTAGCCTCCTGAAACTTGACACAATAGAGTAGTTCTACGTTCTAACTCTAAGGTTTGTTTCCTCTTGATGTTGCCTTAAGCAGAGACTGGCGAATAACACATTCAATAAGAGTCATTGTTAAGCTTTCAAAAAACTACCATCTCCTGAAATCACAACATATATTTTTTCTTCCGAACTTCATGATACTTTCAAGTAATGAGCAGTACACCAATCAAACTTGGATGTCCAAGTTTCGTTCTCCTAGGTTGAAGCATTCGTTTGCAGGAAGAGTATGAATTTTTAGGTTTCACTGCGTTTTCTTCTATAGTGACAGATGCAGTTAGAACTCTAAATCAAACACGGTTTGTGCTAGCCTCTTGAAACTTGACACAATACAGTAGTTCTACATTCTAACTCTAAGGTTTGTTTCCTCTTGATGTTGCCTTAAGCAGAGACTGGCGAATAACACATTCAATGAGAGTCATTGTTAAGCTTCCAAAAAACTACCCTCTCCTGAAATCACAACATATATTTTTTCTTCCGAACTTCATGATACTTTCAAGTAATGAGCAGTACACCAATCAAACTTGGATGTCCAAGTTTCGTTCTCCTAGGTTGAAGCATTCGTTTGCAGGAAGAGTTTGAATTTTTAGGTTTCACTGCGTTTTCTTCTATATTGACAGATGCAGTTAGAACTCTAAATCAAACACGGTTTGTGCTAGCCTCTTGAAACTTGACACAATACAGTAGTTCTACGTTCTAACTCTAAGGTTTGTTTCCTCTTGATGTAGCCTTAAGCAGAGACTGGCGAATAACTCATTCAATGAAAGGCGTTGGTAGGCTGCCAAAAAACTACAGTCTCCTGAAATCACAACATATATTTTTTCTTCCGACCTTCATGATACTTTCAAGTAATGTGCAGTACACCAATCAAACGTGGATGTCCAAGTTTCGTTCTCCTAGGTTGAAGCATTCGTTTGCAGGAGCAGTTTGAATTTTTAGGTTTCACTGCGTTTTCTTCTATTTTGACAGATGCAGTTAGAACTCTAAATCAAACACGGTTTGTGCTAGCCTCTTGAAACTTGACACAATACAGTAGTTCTACGTTCTAACTCTAAGGTTTGTTTCCTCTTGATGTAGCCTTAAGCAGAGCCTGGCGAATAACACATTCAATGAGAGTCATTGTTAAGCTTCCAAAAAACTACCATCTCCTGAAATCACAACATATATTTTTTCTTCCGACCTTCATGATACTTTCAAGTAATGAGCAGTACACCAATCAAACTTGGATGTCCAAGTTTCGTTCTCCTAGGTTGAAGCATTCGTTTGCAGGAAGAGTTTGAATTTTTAGGTTTCACTGCGTTTTCTTCTATATTGACAGATGCAGTTAGAACTCTAAATCAAACACGGTTTGTGCTAGCCTTTGAAACTTGACACAATACAGTAGTTCTACGTTCTAACTCTAAGGTTTGTTTCCTCTTGATGTAGCCTTAAGCAGAGACTGGCGAATAACACATTCAATGAAAGTCATTGTTAAGCTTCCAAAAAACTACCATCTCCTGAAATCACAACATATATTTTTTTCTTCCGAACTTCATGATACTTTCAAGTAATGAGCAGTACACCAATCAAACTTGGATGTCCAAGTTTTGTTCTCCTAGGTTGAAGCATTCGTTTGCAGGAACAGTTTGAATTTTTAGGTTTCACTGCGTTTTCTTCTATATTGACAGATGCAGTTAGAACTCTAAATTAAACACGGTTTGTGCTAGCTTCTTGAAATTTGACACAATACAGTAGTTCTACGTTCTAACTCTAAGGTTTGTTTCCTCGTGATGTAGCCTTAAGCAGAGAATGGCGAATAACTCATTCAATGAAAGGCGTTGGTAGGCTGCCAAAAAACTACAGTCTCCTGAAATCACAACATACATTTTTTCTTCCGACCTTCATGATACTTTCAAGTAAAGTGCAGTACACCAATCAAACTTGGATGCCCAAGTTTCGTTCTCGTACGTTGAAGCATTCGTTTGCAGGAACAGTTTGAATTTTCAGGTTTCACTGCGTTTTCTCCTATATTGACAGATGCAGTTAGAACTCTAAATAAAACACGGTTTGTGCTAGCTTGTTGAAACTTGACAAAATACTGTAGTTCTACGTTCTATCTCTAAGTTTTGTTTCCTCTTGATGTAGCCTTAAGCAGAACCTGGCGAATAACTCATTCAATGAAAGGCATTGTTAAGCTTTCAAAAAACTACCATCTCCTGAAATCACAACATATATTTTTTCTTCCGAACTTCATGATACTTTCAAGTAATGAGCAGTACACCAATCAAACTTGGATGTCCAAGTTTCGTTCTCCTAGGTTGAAGCATTCGTTTGCAGGAAGAGTATGAATTTTTAGTTTTCACTGCGTTTTCTTCTATAGTGACAGATGCAGTTAGAACTCTAAATCAAACACGGTTTGTGCTAGCCTCTTGAAACTTGACACAATACAGTAGTTCTACGTTCTAACTCTAAGGTTTGTTTCCTCTTGATGTAGCCTTAAGCAGAGACTGGCGAATAACTCATTCAATGATAGGCGTTGTTATGCTGCCAAAAAACTACAGTCTCCTGAAATCACAACATATATTTTTTCTTCCGACCTTCATGATAACTTCAAGTAATGAGCAGTACACCAATCAAACTTGGGTGCCCAAGTTTCGTTCTCCTAGGTTGAAGCATTCCTTTGCAGGAACAGTTTGAATTTTTAGGTTTCACTGCGTTTTCTCCTATATTGACAGATACAGTTAGAACTCTAAATTAAACACGGTTTGTCGTAGCTTCTTGAAACTTGACACAATACAGTAGTTCTACGTTCTAACTCTAAGGTTTGTTTCCTCTTGATGTAGCCTTAAGCAGAGACTGGCGAATAACTCATTCAATGAAAGGCGTTGGTAGGCTGCCAAAAAACTACAGTCTCCTGAAATCACAACATATATTTTTTCTTCCGACCTTCATGATACTTTCAAGTAATGAGCAGTACACCAATCAAACTTGGATGTCCATGTTTCGTTCTCCTAGGTTGAAGCATTCGTTTGCAGTAGAAGTTTGAATTTTTAGGTTTCACTGCGTTTTCTTCTATATTGACAGATGCAGTTAGAAATCTGAAACAAACACGGTTTGTGCTAGCCTCTTGAAACTTGACACAATACAGTAGTTCTACGTTCTAACTCTAAGGTTTGTTTCCTCCTGATGTAGCCTTAAGCAGAGACTGGCGAATAACTCATTCAATGAAAGGCGTTGGTAGCCTGCCAAAGAACTACAGTCTCCTGAAATCACAACATATATTTTTTCTTCCGACCTTCATGATAACTTCAAGTAATGAGCAGTACACCAATCAAACTTGGATGCCCAAGTTTCGTTCTCCTACGTTGAAGCATTCGTTTGCAGGAAGAGTTTGAATTTTTAGGTTTCACTGCATTTTCTTCTATATTGACAGATGCAGTTAGAACTCTAAATCAAACACGGTTTTTGCTAGCCTCTTGAAACTTGACACAATACAGTAGTTCTATGTTCTAACTCTAAGGTTTGTTTCCTCTTGATGTAGCCTTAAGCAGAGACTGGCGAATAACACATTCAATGAGAGTCATTGTTAAGCTTCCAAAAAACTACCATCTCCTGAAATCACAACATATATTTTTTCTTCCGAACTTCATGATACTTTCAAGTAATGAGCAGTACACCAATCAAACTTGGATGTCCAAGTTTCGTTCTCCTAGGTTGAAGCATTCGTTTGCAGGAACAGTTTGAATTTTTAGGTTTCACTGCGTTTTCTTCTATATTGACAGATGCAGTTAGAACTCTAAATCAAACACGGTTTGTGCTAGCCTCTTGAAACTTGACACAATACAGTAGTTCTACGTTCTAACTCTAAGGTTTGTTTCCTCTTGATGTAGCCTTAAGCAGAGACTGGCGAATAACACATTCAATGAAAGTCATTGTTAAGCTTCCAAAAAACTACCATCTCCTGAAATCACAACATATATTTTTTTCTTCCGAACTTCATGATACTTTCAAGTAATGAGCAGTACACCAATCAAACTTGGATGTCCAAGTTTTGTTCTCCTAGGTTGAAGCATTCGTTTGCAGGAACAGTTTGAATTTTTAGGTTTCACTGCGTTTTCTTCTATATTGACAGATGCAGTTAGAACTCTAAATTAAACACGGTTTGTGCTAGCTTCTTGAAATTTGACACAATACAGTAGTTCTACGTTCTAACTCTAAGGTTTGTTTCCTCTTGATGTAGCCTTAAGCAGAGAATGGCGAATAACTCATTCAATGAAAGGCGTTGGTAGGCTGCCAAAAAACTACAGTCTCCTGAAATCACAACATACATTTTTTCTTCCGACCTTCATGATACTTTCAAGTAATGTGCAGTACACCAATCAAACTTGGATGCCCAAGTTTCGTTCTCCTACGTTGAAGCATTCGTTTGCAGGAACAGTTTGAATTTTCAGGTTTCACTGCGTTTTCTCCTATATTGACAGATGCAGTTAGAACTCTAAATAAAACACGGTTTGTGCTAGCTTGTTGAAACGTGACAAAATACTGTAGTTCTACATTCTATCTCTAAGGTTTGTTTCCTCTTGATGTAGCCTTAAGCAGAGACTGGCGAATAACTCATTCAATGAAAGGCATTGTTAAGCTTTCAAAAAACTACCATCTCCTGAAATCACAACATATATTTTTTCTTCCGAACTTCATGATACTTTCAAGTAATGAGCAGTACACCAATCAAACTTGGATGTCCAAGTTTCGTTCTCCTAGGTTGAAGCATTCGTTTGCAGGAAGAGTATGAATTTTTAGTTTTCACTGCGTTTTCTTCTATAGAGACAGATGCAGTTAGAACTCTAAATCAAACACGGTTTGTGCTAGCCTCTTGAAACTTGACACAATACAGTAGTTCTACGTTCTAACTCTAAGGTTTGTTTCCTCTTGATGTAGCCTTAAGCAGAGACTGGCGAATAACTCATTCAATGAAAGGCGTTGTTATGCTGCCAAAAAACTACAGTCTCCTGAAATCACAACATATATTTTTTCTTCCGACCTTCATGATAACTTCAACTAATGAGTAGTACACCAATCAAACTTGGGTGCCCAAGTTTCGTTCTCCTAGGTTGAAGCATTCCTTTGCAGGAACAGTTTGAATTTTTAGGTTTCACTGCTTTTTCTCCTATATTGACAGATACAGTTAGAACTCTAAATTAAACACGGTTTGTGGTAGCTTCTTGAAACTTGACACAATACAGTAGTTCTACGTTCTAACTATAAGGTTTGTTTCCTCTTGATGTAGCCTTAAGCAGAGACTGGCGAATATCTCATTCAATGAAAGGCGTTGGTAGGCTGCCAAAAAACTACAGTCTCCTGAAATCACAACATATATTTTTTCTTCCGACCTTCATGATACTTTCAAGTAATGAGCAGTACACCAATCAAACTTGGATGTCCATGTTTCGTTCTCCTAGGTTGAAGCATTCGTTTGCAGTAGAAGTTTGAATTTTTAGGTTTCACTGCGTTTTCTTCTATATTGACAGATGCAGTTAGAAATCTAAAACAAACACGGTTTGTGCTAGCCTCTTGAAACTTGACACAATACAGTAGTTCTACGTTCTAACTCTAAGGTTTGTTTCCTCCTGATGTAGCCTTAAGCAGAGACTGGCGAATAACTCATTCAATGAAAGGCGTTGGTAGGCTGCCAAAAAACTACAGTCTCCTGAAATCACAACATATATTTTTTCTTCCGACCTTCATGATAACTTCAAGTAATGAGCAGTACACCAATCAAACTTGGATGCCCAAGTTTCGTTCTCCTACGTTGAAGCATTCGTTTGCAGGAAGAGTTTGAATTTTTAGGTTTCACTGCATTTTCTTCTATATTGACAGATGCAGTTAGAACTCTAAATCAAACACGGTTTGTGCTAGCCTCTTGAAACTTGACACAATACAGTAGTTCTACGTTCTAACTCTAAGGTTTGTTTCCTCTTGATGTAGCCTTCAGCAGAGACTGGCGAATAACACATTCAATGAAAGGCATTGTTAAGCTTTCAAAAACTACCATCTCCTGAAATCACAACAATATTTTTTCTTCCGAACTTCATGATACTTTCAAGTAATGAGCAGTACACCAATCAAACTTGGATGTCCAAGTTTCGTTCTCCTAGGTTGAAGCATTCGTTTGCAGGAACAGTTTGAATTTTTAGGTTTCACTGCGTTTTCTTCTATATTGACAGATGCAGTTAGAACTCTAAATCAAACACGGTTTGTGCTAGCCTCTTGAAACTTGACACAATACAGTAGTTCTACGTTCTAACTCTAAGGTTTGTTTCCTCTTGATGTAGCCTTAAGCAGAGACTGGCGAATAACACATTCATTGAAAGTCATTGTTAAGCTTCCAAAAACTACCATCTCCTGAAATCACAACATATATTTTTTCTTCCGAACTTCATGATACTTTCAAGTAATGAGCAGTACACCAATCAAACTTGGATGTCCAAGTTTTGTTCTCCTAGGTTGAAGCATTCGTTTGCAGGAACAGTTTGAATTTTTAGGTTTCACTGCGTTTTCTTCTATATTGACAGATGCAGTTAGAACTCTAAATTAAACACGGTTTGTGCTAGCTTCTTGAAATTTGACACAATACAGTAGTTCTACGTTCTAACTCTAAGGTTTGTTTCCTCTTGATGTAGCCTTAAGCAGAGAATGGCGAATAACTCAATTCAATGAAAGGCGTTGGTAGGCTGCCAAAAAACTACAGTCTCCTGAAATCACAAACATACATTTTTTCTTCCGACCTTCATGATACTTTCAAGTAATGTGCAGTACACCAATCAAACTTGGATGCCCAAGTTTCGTTCTCCTACGTTGAAGCATTCGTTTGCAGGAACAGTTTGAATTTTCAGGTTTCACTGCGTTTTCTCCTATATTGACAGATGCAGTTAGAACTCTAAATAAAACACGGTTTGTGCTAGCTTGTTGAAACTTGACAAAATACTGTAGTTCTACGTTCTATCTCTAAGGTTTGTTTCCTCTTGATGTAGCCTTAAGCAGAGACTGGCGAATAACTCATTCAATGAAAGGCATTGTTAAGCTTTCAAAAAACTACCATCTCCTGAAATCACAACATATATTTTTTCTTCCGAACTTCATGATACTTTCAAGTAATGAGCAGTACACCAATCAAACTTGGATGTCCAAGTTTCGTTCTCCTAGGTTGAAGCCTTCGTTTGCAGGAAGAGTATGAATTTTTAGTTTTCACTGCGTTTTCTTCTATAGTGACAGATGCAGTTAGAACTCTAAACCAAACACGGTTTGTGCTAGCCTCTTGAAACTTGACACAATACAGTAGTTCTACGTTCTAACTCTAAGGTTTGTTTCCTCTTGATGTAGCCTTAAGCAGAGACTGGCGAATAACTCATTCAATGATAGGCGTTGTTATGCTGCCAAAAAACTACAGTCTCCTGAAATCACAACATATATTTTTTCTTCCGACCTTCATGATAACTTCAAGTAATGAGCAGTACACCAATCAAACTTGGGTGCCCAAGTTTCGTTCTCCTAGGTTGAAGCATTCCTTTGCAGGAACAGTTTGAATTTTTAGGTTTCACTGCGTTTTCTCCTATATTGACAGATACAGTTAGAACTCTAAATTAAACACGGTTTGTCGTAGCTTCTTGAAACTTGACACAATACAGTAGTTCTACGTTCTAACTCTAAGGTTTGTTTCCTCTTGATGTAGCCTTAAGCAGAGACTGGCGAATAACTCATTCAATGAAAGGCGTTGGTAGGCTGCCAAAAAACTACAGTCTCCTGAAATCACAACATATATTTTTTCTTCCGACCTTCATGATACTTTCAAGTAATGAGCAGTACACCAATCAAACTTGGATGTCCATGTTTCGTTCTCCTAGGTTGAAGCATTCGTTTGCAGTAGAAGTTTGAATCTTTAGGTTTCACTGCGTTTTCTTCTATATTGACAGATGCAGTTAGAAATCTAAAACAAACACGGTTTGTGCTAGCCTCTTGAAACTTGACACAATACAGTAGTTCTACGTTCTAACTCTAAGGTTTTGTTTCCTCCTGATGTAGCCTTAAGCAGAGACTGGCGAATAACTCATTCAATGAAAGGCGTTGGTAGGCTGCCAAAAAACTACAGTCTCCTGAAATCACAACATATATTTTTTCTTCCGACCTTCATGATAACTTCAAGTAATGAGCAGTACACCAATCAAACTTGGATGCCCAAGTTTCGTTCTCCTACGTTGAAGCATTCGTTTGCAGGAAGAGTTTGAATTTTTAGGTTTCACTGCATTTTCTTCTATATTGACAGATGCAGTTAGAACTCTAAATCAAACACGGTTTGTGCTAGCCTCTTGAAACTTGACACAATACAGTAGTTCTACGTTCTAACTCTAAGGTTTTGTTTCCTCTTGATGTAGCCTTCAGCAGAGACTTGCGAATAACACATTCAATGAAAGGCATTGTTAAGCTTTCAAAAAACTACCATCTCCTGAAATCACAACATATATTTTTTCTTCCGAACTTCATGATAACTTCAAGTAATGAGCAGTACGCCAATCAAACTTGGGTGCCCAAGTTTCGTTCTCCTAGGTTGAAGCATTCCTTTGCAGGAACAGTTTGAATTTTTAGGTTTCACTGCGTTTTCTTCTATATTGACAGATGCAGTTAGAACTCTAAATCAAACACGGTTTGTGCTAGCTTCTTGAAACTTGACACAATACAGTAGTTCTACGTTCTAACTCTAAGGTTTGTTTCCTCTTGATGTAGCCTTAAGCAGAGACTGGCGAATAACTCATTCAATGAAAGGCGTTGGTAGGCTGCCAAAAAACGACAGTCTCCTGAAATCACAACATATATTTTTTCTTCCGACCTTCATGATACTTTCAAGTAATGAGCAGTACACCAATCAAACTTGGATGTCCAAGTTTCGTTCTCCTAGGTTGAAGCATTCGTTTCCAGGAGAAGTTTGAATTTTTAGGTTTCACTGCGTTTTCTTCTATATTGACAGATGCAGTTAGAACTCTAAATCAAACACGGTTTGTGCTAGCCTCTTGAAACTTGACACAATACAGTAGTTCTACGTTCTAACTCTAAGGTTTGTTTCCTCTTGATGTAGCCTTAAGCAGAGACTGGCGAATAACTCATTCAATGAAAGGCGTTGGTAGGCTGCCAAAAAACTACAGTCTCCTGAAATCACAACATATATTTTTTCTTCCGACCTTCATGATACTTTCAAGTAATGTGCAGTACACCAATCAAACGTGGATGTCCAAGTTTCGTTCTCCTAGGTTGAAGCATTCGTTTGCAGGAGCAGTTTGAATTTTTAGGTTTCACTGCGTTTTCTTCTATATTGACAGATGCAGTTAGAACTCTAAATCAAACACGGTTTTTGCTAGCCTCTTGAACTTGACACAATACAGTAGTTCTATGTTCTAACTCTAAGGTTTGTTTCCTCTTGATGTAGCCTTAAGCAGAGACTGGCGAATAACTCATTCAATGAAAGGCATTGTTAAGCTTTCAAAAACTACCATCTCCTGAAATCACAACATATATTTTTTCTTCCGAACTTCATGATACTTTCAAGTAATGAGCAGTACACCAATCAAACTTGGATGTCCAAGTTTCGTTCTCCTAGGTTGAAGCCTTCGTTTGCAGGGAAGAGTATGAATTTTTAGTTTTCACTGCGTTTTCTTCTATAGTGACAGATGCAGTTAGAACTCTAAACCAAACACGGTTTGTGCTAGCCTCTTGAACTTGACACAATACAGTAGTTCTACGTTCTAACTCTAAGGTTTGTTTCCTCTTGATGTAGCCTTAAGCAGAGACTGGCGAATAACTCATTCAATGATAGGCGTTGTTATGCTGCCAAAAAACGACAGTCTCCTGAAATCACAACATATATTTTTTCTTCCGACCTTCATGATAACTTCAAGTAATGAGCAGTACACCAATCAAACTTGGGTGCCCAAGTTTCGTTCTCCTAGGTTGAAGCATTCCTTTGCAGGAACAGTTTGAATTTTTAGGTTTCACTGCGTTTTCTCCTATATTGACAGATACAGTTAGAACTCTAAATTAAACACGGTTTGTCGTAGCTTCTTGAAACTTGACACAATACAGTAGTTCTACGTTCTAACTCTAAGGTTTGTTTCCTCTTGATGTAGCCTTAAGCAGAGACTGGCGAATAACTCATTCAATGAAAGGCGTTGGTAGGCTGCCAAAAAACTACAGTCTCCTGAAATCACAACATATATTTTTTCTTCCGACCTTCATGATACTTTCAAGTAATGAGCAGTACACCAATCAAACTTGGATGTCCATGTTTCGTTCTCCTAGGTTGAAGCATTCGTTTGCAGTAGAAGTTTGAATCTTTAGGTTCACTGCGTTTTCTTCTATATTGACAGATGCAGTTAGAAATCTAAAACAAACACGGTTTGTGCTAGCCTCTTGAAACTTGACACAATACAGTAGTTCTACGTTCTAACTCTAAGGTTTGTTTCCTCCTGATGTGGCCTTAAGCAGAGACTGGCGAATAACTCATTCAATGAAAGGCGTTGGTAGGCTGCCAAAAAACTACAGTCTCCTGAAATCACAACATATATTTTTTCTTCCGACCTTCATGATAACTTCAAGTAATGAGCAGTACACCAATCAAACTTGGATGCCCAAGTTTCGTTCTCCTACGTTGAAGCATTCGTTTGCAGGAAGAGTTTGAATTTTTAGGTTTCACTGCATTTTCTTCTATATTGACAGATGCAGTTAGAACTCTAAATCAAACACGGTTTGTGCTAGCCTCTTGAAACTTGACACAATACAGTAGTTCTACGTTCTAACTCTAAGGTTTGTTTCCTCTTGATGTAGCCTTCAGCAGAGACTTGCGAATAACACATTCAATGAAAGGCATTGTTAAGCTTTCAAAAAACTACCATCTCCTGAAATCACAACATATATTTTTTCTTCCGAACTTCATGATAACTTCAAGTAATGAGCAGTACGCCAATCAAACTTGGGTGCCCAAGTTTCGTTCTCCTAGGTTGAAGCATTCCTTTGCAGGAACAGTTTGAATTTTTAGGTTTCACTGCGTTTTCTTCTATATTGACAGATGCAGTTAGAACTCTAAATCAAACACGGTTTGTGCTAGCTTCTTGAAACTTGACACAATACAGTAGTTCTACGTTCTAACTCTAAGGTTTGTTTCCTCTTGATGTAGCCTTAAGCAGAGACTGGCGAATAACTCATTCAATGAAAGGCGTTGGTAGGCTGCCAAAAAACGACAGTCTCCTGAAATCACAACATATATTTTTTCTTCCGACCTTCATGATACTTTCAAGTAATGAGCAGTACACCAATCAAACTTGGATGTCCAAGTTTCGTTCTCCTAGGTTGAAGCATTCGTTTCCAGGAGAAGTTTGAATTTTTAGGTTTCACTGCGTTTTCTTCTATATTGACAGATGCAGTTAGAACTCTAAATCAAACACGGTTTGTGCTAGCCTCTTGAAACTTGACACAATACAGTAGTTCTACGTTCTAACTCTAAGGTTTGTTTCCTCTTGATGTAGCCTTAAGCAGAGACTGGCGAATAACTCATTCAATGAAAGGCGTTGGTAGGCTGCCAAAAACTACAGTCTCCTGAAATCACAACATATATTTTTTCTTCCGACCTTCATGATACTTTCAAGTAATGTGCAGTACACCAATCAAACGTGGATGTCCAAGTTTCGTTCTCCTAGGTTGAAGCATTCGTTTGCAGGAGCAGTTTGAATTTTTAGGTTTCACTGCGTTTTCTTCTATATTGACAGATGCAGTTAGAACTCTAAATCAAACACGGTTTTTGCTAGCCTCTTGAAACTTGACACAATACAGTAGTTCTATGTTCTAACTCTAAGGTTTGTTTCCTCTTGATGTAGCCTTAAGCAGAGACTGGCGAATAACACATTCAATGAGAGTCATTGTTAAGCTTCCAAAAAACTACCATCTCCTGAAATCACAACATATATTTTTTCTTCCGAACTTCATGATACTTTCAAGTAATGAGCAGTACACCAATCAAACTTGGATGTCCAAGTTTCGTTCTCCTAGGTTGAAGCATTCGTTTGCAGGAACAGTTTGAATTTTAGGTTTCACTGCGTTTTCTTCTATATTGACAGATGCAGTTAGAACTCTAAATCAAACACGGTTTGTGCTAGCCTCTTGAAACTTGACACAATACAGTAGTTCTACGTTCTAACTCTAAGGTTTGTTTCCTCTTGATGTAGCCTTAAGCAGAGACTGGCGAATAACTCATTCAATGAAAGGCGTTGTTATGCTGCCAAAAAACTACAGTCTCCTGAAATCACAACATATGTTTTTCTTCCGATCTTCATGATAACTTCAAGTAATGAGCAGTACGCCAATCAAACTTGGGTGCCCAAGTTTCGTTCTCCTAGGTTGAAGCATTCCTTTGCAGGAACAGTTTGAATTTTTAGGTTTCACTGCGTTTTCTCCTATATTGACAGATACAGTTAGAACTCTAAATTAAACACGGTTTGTGGTAGCTTCTTGAAACTTGACACAATACAGTAGTTCTACGTTGTAACTCTAAGGTTTGTTTCCTCTTGATGTAGCCTTAAGCAGAGACTGGCGAATAACTCATTCAATGAAAGGCGTTGGTAGGCTGCCAAAAAACTACAGTCTCCTGAAATCACAACATATGTTTTTTCTTCCGATCTTCATGATAACTTCAAGTAATGAGCAGTACACCAATCAAACTTGGATGTCCAAGTTTCGTTCTCCTAGGTTGAAGCATTCCTTTGCAGGAACAGTTTGAATTTTTAGGTTTCACTGCGTTTTCTCCTATATTGACAGATACAGTTAGAACTCTAAATTAAACACGGTTTGTGGTAGCTTCTTGAAACTTGACACAATACAGTAGTTCTACGTTGTAACTCTAAGGTTTGTTTCCTCTTGATGTAGCCTTAAGCAGAGACTGGCGAATAACTCATTCAATGAAAGGCGTTGGTAGGCTGCCAAAAAACTACAGTCTCCTGAAATCACAACATATGTTTTTTCTTCCGATCTTCATGATAACTTCAAGTAATGAGCAGTACACCAATCAAACTTGGATGTCCAAGTTTCGTTCTCCTAGGTTGAAGCATTCGTTTGCAGGAAGAGTATGAATTTTTAGGTTTCACTGCGTTTTCTTCTATTGTGACAGATGCAGTTAGAACTCTAAATCAAACACGGTTTGTGCTAGCCTCTTGAAACTTGACACAATACAGTAGTTCTACGTTCTAACTCTAAGGTTTGTTTCCTCTTGATGTAGCCTTAAGCAGAGACTGGCGAATAACACATTCAATGAAAGTCATTGTTAAGCTTCCAAAAAACTACCATCTCCTGAAATCACAACATATATTTTTTTCTTCCGAACTTCATGATACTTTCAAGTAATGAGCAGTACACCAATCAAACTTGGATGTCCAAGTTTTGTTCTCCTAGGTTGAAGCATTCGTTTGCAGGAACAGTTTGAATTTTTAGGTTTCACTGCGTTTTCTTCTATATTGACAGATGCAGTTAGAACTCTACATTAAACACGGTTTGTGCTAGCTTCTTGAAATTTGAAACAGTACAGTAGTTCTACGTTCTAACACTAAGGTTTGTTTCCTCTTGATGTAGCCTTAAGCAGAGACTGGCGAATAACTCATTCAATGAAAGGCGTTGGTAGGCTGCCAAAAAACTACAGTCTCCTGAAATCACAACATACTTTTTTTCTTCCGACCTTCATGATACTTTCAAGTAATGTGCAGTACAACAATCAAACTTGGATGCCCAAGTTTCGTTCTCCTACGTTGAAGCATTCGTTTGCAGGAACAGATTGAATTTTCAGGTTTCACTGCGTTTTCTACTATATTGACAGATGCAGTTAGAACTCTAAATAAAACACGGTTTATGGTAGCTTCTTGAAACTTGACAAAATACTGTAGTTCTACGTTCTATCTCTAAGGTTTGTTTCCTCTTGATGTAGCCTTAAGCAGAGACTGGCGAATAACTCATTCAATGAAAGGCGTTCGTAGGCTGCCAAAAAACTAAGGTCTCCTGAAATCACAACATACTTTTTTTCTTCCGACCTTCATGATACTTTCAAGTAATGTGCAGTACAACAATCAAACTTGGATGCCCAAGTTTCGTTCTCCTACGTTGAAGCATTCGTTTGCAGGAACAGATTGAATTTTCAGGTTTCACTGCGTTTTCTACTATATTGACAGATGCAGTTAGAACTCTAAATCAAACACGGTTTGTGCTAGCCTCTTGAAACTTGACACAATACAGTAGTTCTACGGTTCTAACTCTAAGGTTTGTTTCCTCTTGATGTAGCCTTAAGCAGAGACTGGCGAATAACACATTCAATGAAAGTCATTGTTAAGCTTCCAAAAAACTACCATCTCCTGAAATCACAACATATATTTTTTTCCTCCGACCTTCATGATACTTTCAAGTAATGAGCAGTACACCAATCAAACTTGGATGTCCATGTTTCGTTCTCCTAGGTTGAAGCATTCGTTTGCAGGAACAGTTTGAATTTTAGGTTTCACTGCGTTTTCTTCTATATTGACAGATGCAGTTAGAACTCTAAATCAAACACGGTTTGTGCTAGCCTCTTGAAACTTGACACAATACAGTAGTTCTACGTTCTAACTCTAAGGTTTGTTTCCTCTTGATGTAGCCTTAAGCAGAGACTGGCGAATAACACATTCAATGAAAGTCATTGTTAAGCTTCCAAAAAACTACCATCTCCTGAAATCACAACATATATTTTTTTCTTCCGAACTTCATGATACTTTCAAGTAATGAGCAGTACACCAATCAAACTTGGATGTCCAAGTTTTGTTCTCCTAGGTTGAAGCATTCGTTTGCAGGAACAGTTTCAATTTTCAGGTTTCACTGCGTTTTCTTCTATATTGACAGATGCAGTTAGAACTCTAAATTAAACACGGTTTGTGCTAGCATCTTGAAATTTGACACAATACAGTAGTTCTACGTTCTAACTCTAAGGTTTGTTTCCTCTTGATGTAGCCTTAAGCAGAGAATGGCGAATAACTCATTCAATGAAAGGCGTTGGTAGGCTGCCAAAAAAACTACAGTCTCCTGAAATCAGAACATACATTTTTTCTTCCGATCTTCATGATAACTTCAAGTAATGAGCAGTACACCAATCAAACTTGGGTGCCCAAGTTTCGTTCTCCTAGGTTGAAGCATTCCTTTGCAGGAACAGTTTGAATTTTTAGGTTTCCCTCCTTTTCTCCTATGACAGATACAGTTAGAACTCTAAATTAAACACGGTTTGTGGTAGCTTCTTGAAACTTGACAAAATACAGTAGTTCTACGTTCTAACTCTAAGGTTTGTTTCCTCTTGATGTAGCCTTAAGCAGAGACTGGCGAATAACTCATTCAATGAAAGGCGTTGGTAGGCTGCCAAAAAACTACAGTCTCCTGAAATCACAACATATATTTTTTCTTCCGACCTTCATGATACTTTCAAGTAATGAGCAGTACACCAATCAAACTTGGATGTCCATGTTTCGTTCTCCTAGGTTGAAGCATTTCGTTTGCAGTAGAAGTTTGAATTTTTAGGTTTCACTGCGTTTTCTTCTATATTGACAGATGCAGTTAGAAATCTAAAACAAACACGGTTTGTGCTAGCCTCTTGAAACTTGACACAATACAGTAGTTCTACGTTCTAACTCTAAGGTTTGTTTCCTCCTGATGTAGCCTTAAGCAGAGACTGGCGAATAACTCATTCAATGAAAGGCGTTGGTAGGCTGCCAAAAAACTACAGTCTCCTGAAATCACAACATATATTTTTTCCTCCGACCTTCATGCCTCAAGAATGAGCAGTACACCAATCAAACTTGGATGCCCAAGTTTCGTTCTCCTACGTTGAAGCATTCTTTTGCAGGAAGAGTTGGAATTTTTAGGTTTCCCTGCATTTTCTTCTATATTGACAGATGCAGTTAGAACTCTAAATCAAATACGGTTTGTGCTAGCCTCTTGAAACTTGACACAATACAGTAGTTCTACGTTCTAACTCTAAGGTTTGTTTCCTCTTGATGTAGCCTTCAGCAGAGACTGGCAAATAACACATTCAATGAAAGGCATTGTTAAGCTTTCAAAAAACTACCATCTCCTGAAATCACAACATATATTTTTTCTTCCGAACTTCATGATACTTTCAAGTAATGAGCAGTACACCAATCAAACTTGGATGTCCAAGTTT
>NW_027511089.1:0-28521 GCF_048772815.1 Callospermophilus lateralis
CTCGTTATTTCTTAGAAGCTTGGCAACCCCTCTCAATGAAAGTGCTTTTCCACAGTCTGTGCCTAGGGCTACTTGAAGAGGAAACAAACCATAGAGACAAAACTGAGAACTCCTTTATTTTGTCAAGTTTCAAAGAGCTACGACAAACCATGTTGGATTTACAGTTCCAAATTCATCTATCTATATATGAGAGAAAATAGTGAAACCTAAATATAAAAACTGCTACTGTAGACGAACGCTTTAACCTAGAAGAACAAAATTTGGTGAGCCAAGTGGGATCTGTGTACTGATCATTACCACCAAGTATCATCAAGATTGGGTAAAAAAATTTTTGCTGGTATTTCGGAAACTCGTTATTTCTTAAAAGCTTGGCAACCCCTCTCAATGAAAGTGCTTTTCCACAGTCTGTGCCTAGGGCGACTTGAAGAGGAAACAAACCATAGAGACAAAACTGAGAACTCCTTTATTTTGTCAAGTTTCAAAGAGCTACGACAAACCATGTTGGATTTACAGTTCCAAATTCATCTATCTATATATGAGAGAAAATAGTGAAACCTAAATATAAAAACTGCTACTGTAGACGAACGCTTTAACCTAGAAGAACAAAATTTGGTGAGCCAAGTGGGATCTGTGTACTGATCATTACCACCAAGTATCATCAAGATTGGGTAAAAAAATTTTTGCTGGTATTTCGGAAACTCGTTATTTCTTAAAAGCTTGGCAACCCCTCTCAATGAAAGTGTTATTCCACACTCTGTGCCTAGGGATACTTGAAGAGGAAACAAACCATAGAGACAAAACTGAGAACTCCTTTATTTTGTCAAGTTTCAAAGAGCTACTACAAACCATGTTGGATTTAGAGTTCCAAATTCATCTATGTATATATGAGAGAAAAGAGTGAAACCTAAATATAAAAACTGCTACTGTAGACAAACGCTTCAACCTAGAAGAACAAAATTTGGTGAGCCAAGTGGGATCTGTGTACTGATCATTACCACCAAGTATCATCAAGATTGGGTGAAAAAATTTTTGCTGGTATTTCGAAAATTCGTAATTTCTTAGAAGCTTGGCAACACCTCTCAATGAAAGTGCTTTTCCACAGTCTGTGCCTAGGGCTACTTGAAGCGGAAAAAAACTATAGAGACAAAACGGAGAACTACTTTATTTTGTCAAGTTTCAACCAGCTACTACAAACCATGTTGGATTTAGAGTTCCAAATTCATCTATCTATATAGGAGAGAACAGAGGGAAACCTAAATATAAAAACTGCTCATGTAGACGAACGTTTCAACCTAGAAGAACAGAATTTGGTGAGCCAAGTGGGATTTGTGTACTGATCATCAGCAACAAATATAATCAAAATTTGGTGAAAAAATATTTGCTGGTATTTCGGAAACTCGTTATTTCTTAGAAGCTTGGCAACCCCTCTCAATGAAAGTGCTTTTCCACAGTCTGTGCCTAGGGCTACTTGAAGAGGAGACAAACCATACAGAAAAATCTGAGAACTCCTTTATTTTGTCAAGTTTCAAAGAGCTACTACAAACCATGTTGGATTTAGAGTTCCAAATTAATCTATCTATATAGGAGAGAACAGAGAGAAACCTAAATATAAAAACTGCTACTGTAGACGAACGCTTCAACCTAGAAGAACAAAATTTGGTGAGCCAAGTGGGATTTGTGTACTGATCATTACCACCAAGTATCATCAAGATTGGGTGAAAAAATATTTGCTGGTATTTCGGAAACTCGTAATTTCTTAGAAGGTTGGCAACCCCTCTCAATAAAAGTGCTTTTCCACAGTCTGTGCCTAGGGCTACTTGAAGAGGAAACACCATAGAGAAAAATCTGAGAACTCCTTTATTTTGTCAAGTTTCAAAGAGCTACTACAAACCATGGTGGATTTAGAGTTCCAAATTCATCTATCTATATAGGAGAGAACAGAGGGGAACCTAAATATATAAACTGCTACTGTAGACGAATGCTTCATCCTAGAAGAACAAAATTTGGTGAGCAAAATGGGATTTGGGTACTGATCATTACCACCAAGTATCATCAAGATTGGGTGAAAAAATATTTGCTGGTATTTCGGAAACTCGTAATTTCTTAGAAGCTTGGCAAACACTCTCAGTGAAAGTGCTTTTCCACAGTCTGTGCGTAGGGCTACTTGAAGAGGAACCAACCATAGAGACAAAACTGAGAACTCCTTTATTTTGTCAAGTTTCAAAGAGCTACTACAAACCATGTTGGATTAAAGTTCCAAATTCATCTATCTATATAGGAGAGAACAGAGGGAAACCTAAATATAAAAACTGCTACTGTAGAAGAACGCTTCAACCTAGAAGAACATAATTTGGTGAGCCAAGTGGGATTTGTGTACTGATCATTACCACCAAGTATCATCAAGATTGGGTGAAAAAATAATTGCTTGTATTTCGGAAACTCGTTATTTCTTAGAAGCTTGGCAACCCATCTCAATGAAAGTGCTTTTCCACAGTCTGTGCCTAAGGCTACTTGAAGAGGAAACAAACCAGAGAGAAAAATCTGAGAACTCCTTTATTTTGTCAAGTTTCAAAGAGCTACTACAAACCATGTTGGATTTAGAGTTCCAAATTCATCTATCTATATAGGAGAGAACAGAGAGAAACCTAAATATAAAAACTGCTACTGTAGACGAACGCTTCAACCTAGAAGAACAAAATTTGGTGAGCCAAGTGGGATTTGTGTACTGAACATTACCACCAAGTATTATCAAGATTGGGTGAAAATATATTTGCTGGTATTTCGGAAACTCGTTATTTCGTAGAAGCTTGGCAACCCCTCTCAATGAACTTGCTTTCCACAGTCTGTGCCTAGGGCTACTTGAAGAAAAAACAAACCATAGAGGCAAAACTGAGAACTTCTTTATTTTGTCAAGTTTCAAAGAGCTACTACAAACCATGTTGGATTTAGAGTTCCAAATTCATCTATCTATATAGGAGAGAACAGAGAGAAACCTAAATATAAAAACTGCTACTGTACACGAACGCTTCAACCTAGAAGAACAAAATTTCGTGAGCCAAGTGGGATTTGTGTACTGATCATTACCACCAAGAATCATCAAATTTGGGTGAAAAAATATTTGCTGGTATTTCGGAAACTCGTTATTTCGTAGAAGCTTGGCAACCCATCTAAATGAAAGTGCTTTTCCACAGTCTGTGCCTAGGGCTACTTGAAGAGGAAACAAACCATAGAGACAAAACTGAGAACTCCTTTATTTTGTCACGTTTCAAAGAGCTACTACAAACCATGTTGGATATAGATTTCCAAATTCATCTATCTATATATGAGAGAACAGAGGGAAACCTAAATATAAAAACTGCTACTGTAGACGAACGCTTCAACCTAGAAGAACAAAATTTGTTGAGCCCAGTGGGATTTGTGTACTGATCATTACCACCAAGTATCATCAAGATTGGGTGAAAAAATATTTGCTGGTATTTCGGAAACTCGTTATTTCTTAGAAGCTTGGCAACCCCTCTCAATGAAAGTGCTTTTCCACAGTCTGTGCCTAGGGCTACTTGAAGAGGAAACAAACCATAGAGACAAATCTGAGAACTCCTTTATTTTGTCAAGTTTCAAAGAGCTACTACAAACCATGTTGGATTTAGAGTTCCAAATTCATCTATCTATATATGAGAGAACAGAGGGAAACCTAAATATAAAAACTGCTACTGTAGACGAACGCTTCAACCTAGAAGAACAAAATTTGCTAAGACAAGTGGGATTTGTGTACTGATCATTACCACCAAGTATCATCAAGATTGGGTGAAAAATATTTGCTGGTATTTCGGAAACTCGTTATTTCTTAGAAGCTTGGCAACCCCTCTCAATGAAAGTGCTTTTCCACAGTCTGTGCCTAGGGCTACTTGAAGAGGAAACAAACCATAGAGACAAATCTGAGAACTCCTTTATTTTGTCAAGTTTCGAAGAGCTACTACAAACCATGTTGGACATAGAGTTCCATATTCACCTATCTATATAGGAGAGAACAGCGGGAAAACTAAATATAAAAACTGCTACTGAAGATGAATGCTGCATACTAGAAGAAGAAAATTTGGTGAGCCAAGTGGGATTTTTGTACTTATCATTACCACTAAGTATCATCAAGTTTAATTGAAAAAATATTTGCTGGTATTTCGGAAACTCGATATTTCTTAGAAGCTTGGCAACCCATCTCAATGAAAGTGCTTTTCCACAGTCTGTTCCTAGGGCTACTTGAAAAGGAAACAAACCATAGAGACAAAACAGAGAAGTTCTTTATTTTGTAAAGTTTCAAAGAGCTACTACAAACCATGCTGGATTTAGAGTTCCAAATTCATCTATCTATATAGGAGAGAACAGAGGGGAACCTAAATATAAAAACTGCTACTGTAGACGAATGCTTCAACCTAGAAGAACAAAATTTGGTGAGCCAAGTGGGATTTGTGTACTGATCATTACCACCAAGTATCATCAAGATTAGGTGAAAAAATATTTGCTGGTATTTTGGAAACTCGTTATTTCTTAGAAGCTTGGCAACCCCTCTCAATGAAAGTGCTTTTCCACAGTCTGTGCCTAGGGCTACTTGAAGAGGAAACAACCATAGAGACAAATCTGAGAACTTCTTTATTTTGTCAAGTTTCAAAGAGCTACTACAAACCATGTTGGATTTAGTGTTCCAAATTCATCTATCTATATATGTGAGAACAGAGTGAAACCTAAATATAAAAACTGCTTCTGTCTACGAACGCTTCACCCTAGAAGAACAAAATTTGGTGTGCCAAATGGGACTTGTGTACTGATTATTACCACCAAGTATTTTCAAGATTGGGTGAAAAAATATTTGCTGGTATTTCGGAAACTCGTTATTTCTTAGAAGCTTGGCAAACCCCTCTCAATGAAAGTTCTTTCCACAGTCTTTGCCTAGGGCTACTTGAAGAGGAAACAAACCATAGAGACAAAACTGAGAACTCCTTTATTTTGTCAAGTTTCAAAGAGCTACTACAAACCATGTTGGATTAAGAGTTCCAAATTCATCTATCTATATAGGAGAGAACAGAGTGAAACCTAAATATAAAAACTGCTACTGTAGACGAACGCTTCAACCTAGAAGAACAAAATTTGGTGAGCCAAGTGGGATTTTTTACTGATCATTACCACCAAGTATCATCAAGATTGGGTGAAAAAATATTTGCTGGTATTTCTGAAACTCGTAATTTCTTAGAAGATTGGCAACCCCTCTCAATGAAAGTGCTTTTCCACAGTCTATGCCTAGGGCTACTTGAAGAGTAAACAAACCATAGAGACAAAACTGAGAACTCCTTTATTTTGTCAAGTTTCAAAGAGCTACTACAAACCATGTTGGATTTAGAGTTCCAAATTCATCTATCTATATAGGAGAGAACAGAGAGAAACCTAAATGTAAAACTGCTACTGTAGACGAACGTTTCAACCTAGAAGAACCAAATTTTGTGAACCAAGTGCGATTTGTGTACTAATCATTACCACCAAGTATCATCAAGATTGGGTTAAAAAATAGTTGCTGGTATATCGGAAACTTGTTATTTCTTATAAGCTCTTCAACCCATCTCAATGAAAGTGCTTTTTCACCTTCTGTGACTAGGGCTTCTTGAAGAGTAAACAAACCATAGAGACAAAACTGAGAACTCCTTTATTTGTCAAGTTTCAAAGAGCTACTACAAACCATGTTGGATTTAGAGTTCCAAATTCATCTATCTATATAGGAGAGAACAGAGAGAAACCTAAATATAAAAACTGCTACTGTAGACGAATGCTTCATCCTAGAAGAACAAAATTTGTTGAGTCAAGTGGGATTTTTGTACTGATCATTATCACCAAGTATCATCAAGTTTGGGTGAAAAAATATTTGCTGGTATTTCGGAAACTCGATATTTCTTAGAAGCTTGGCAACCCATCTCAATGAATGTGCTTTTCCACAGTCTGTTCCTAGGGCTACTTGAAGAGGAAACAAACCATAGAGACAAAACAGGGAAATTCTTTATTTTGTCAAGATTCAAAGAGCTACTACAAACCATGCTGGATTTAGAGATCCAAATTCATCTATCTATATAGGAGAGAACAGAGGGGAACGAAATATAAAAACTGCTACTGTAGACGAATGCTTCATTCTAGAAGAAGAAAATTTGGTGAGGCAAGTGGGATTTCGGTACTGATCATTACCACCAAGTATCATCAAGATTGGGTGAAAAAATATTTGCTGATATTTCGGAAACTCGTAATTTCTTATAAGCTTGGCAATCCCTCTCAGTGAAATTGCTTTTCCACAGTCTGTGCCTACGGCTACTTGAAGAGGAAATAAACCATAGAGAAAAACTGAGAACTCCTTTATTTTGTCAAGTTTCAAAGAGCTACTACAAACCATGTTGGATTTAGAGTTCCAAATTCATCTATCTATATAGGAGAGAACAGAGGGAAACCTAAATATAATAACTGCTACTGTAGAAGAACGCTTCAACCTAGAAGAACATAATTTGGTGAGCCAAGTGGGATTTGTGTACTGATCATTACCACCAAGTATCATCAAGATTGGGTGAAAAAATAATTTCTTGTATTTCGGAAACTCGTTATTTCTTAGAAGCTTGGCAACCCATCTCAATGAAAATGCTTTCCACAGTCTGTGCCTAGGGCTACTTGAAGAGGAAACAAACCATAGAGACAATATCTGAGAACTCCTTTATTTTGTCAAGTTTCAAAGAGCTACTACAAACCATGTTGGATTTAGAGTCCAAATTCATCTATCTATATAGGAGAGAACAGAGAGAAACCTAAATATAAAAACTGCTACTGTAGACGAACGCTTCATCATAGAAGAACAAAATTTGGTGAGCCAAGTGGGATTTGTGTACTGATCATTACCACCAAGTATCATCAAGATTGGGTGAAAAAATATTTGCTGGTATTTCGGAAACTCGTTATTTCTTAGAAGCTTGGAAACCCCTCTCAATGAAAGTGCTTTTCCACAGTCTGTGCCTAGGGCTACTTGAAGAGGAAACAAACCATAGAGAAAAATCTGAGAACTACTTTATTTTGTCAAGCTTCAAAGAGCTACTACAAACCATGTTGGATTTAGAGTTCCAAATTCATCTATCTATATAGGAGAGAACAGAGAGAAATCTAAATATAAAAACTGCTTCTGTAGACGAACGCTTCAACCTAGAAGAACAAAATTTGGTGAGCCAAGTGGGATTTGTGTACTGATCACTACCACCAAGTATCATCAAGATTGGGTGAAAAAATATTTGCTGGTATTTCGGAAACTCGTTATTTCTTAGAAGGTTGGCAACCCATCTCAATGAAAGTGCTTTCCACAGTCTGTGCCTGGGGCTACTTTAAGAGGTAACAAACCATAGAGACAAAACTGAGAACTCCTTCATTTTGTCAGGTTTCAAAGAGCTACTACAAACCATGTTGGATTTAGAGTTCCAAATTCATCTATCTATATAGGAGAGAATAGAGGGAAACCTAAATATAAAAACTGCTACTGTACACGAACGCTTCAACCTAGAAGATCTAAATTTCGTGAGCTAAGTGGGATTTGTGTACTGATCATTAGCAACAAGTATCATCAAGATTGGGTGAAAAAATATTTGCTGGTATTTCGGAGACTCGTTCTTTCTTAGAAGCTTGGCAACCCCTCTCAATGAAAGTGCTTTTCCACAGTCTGTGGCTAGGGCTACTTGAAGACGAACAAACCATAGAGACAAAACTGAGAACTCCTTTATTTTGTCAATTTCAAAGAGCTACTACAAACCATGTTGGATTTAGATTTCCAAATTCTTCTATCTATATATGAGAAAACAGAGTGAAACCTAAATATAAAAACTGCTACTGTCGACGAACGCTTCAATCTAGAAGAACAAAATTTGGTGAGCCAAGTGGGATTTGTGTACTGAACATTACCACCAAGTATTATCAAGATTGGGTGAAAAAATATTTGCTGGTATTTCGGAAACTCGTTATTTCTTAGAAGCTTGGCAACCCCTCTCAATGAAAGTGCTTTCCACAGTCTGTGCCTAGGGCTACTTGAAGAAAAAACAAACCATAGAGACAAAACTGAGAACTTCTTTATTTTGTCAAGTTTCAAAGAGCTACTACAAACCATGTTGGATTTAGAGTTCCAAATTCATCTATCTATATAGGAGAGAACAGAGAGAAACCTAAATATAAAAACTGCTACTGTAGACGAACGCTTCAATCTAGAAGAACAAAATTTCGTGAGCCAAGTGGGATTTGTGTACTGATCATTACCACCAAGAATCATCAAATTTGGGTGAAAAAATATTTGCTGGTATTTCGGAAACTCGTTATTTCGTAGAAGCTTGGCAACCCATCTCAATGAAAATGCTTTTCCACAGTCTGTGCTTAGGGCTACTTGAAGAGGAAACAAACCATAGAGACAAAACTGAGAACTCCTTTATTTTGTCAAGTTTCAAAGAGCTACTACAAACCATGTTGGATATAGAGTTCCAAATTCATCTATCTATATATGAGAGAACAGAGGGAAACCTAAATATAAAAACTGCTACTGTAGACGAACGCTTCAACCTAGAAGAACAAAATTTGGTGAGCCCAGTGGGATTTGTGTACTGATCATTACCACCAAGTATCATCAAGATTGGGTGAAAAAATATTTGCTGGTATTTCGGAAACTCGTTATTTCTTAGAAGCTTGGCAACCCCTCTCAATGAAAGTGCTTTTCCACAGTCTGTGCCTAGGGCTACTTGAAGAGGAAAACAAACCATAGAGACAAATCTGAGAACTCCTTTATTTTGTCAAGTTTCAAAGAGCTACTACAAACCATGTTGGATATAGAGTTCCAAATTCACCTATCTATATAGGAGAGAACAGAGGGAAAAATAAATATAAAAACTGCTACTGAAGACGAATGCTTCATACTAGAAGAAGAAAATTTGGTGAGCCACGTGGGATTTTTGTACTGATCATTACCACTAAGTATCATCAAGTTTAATTGAAAAAATATTTGCTGGTATTTCGGAAACTCGATATTTCTTAGAAGCTTGGCAACCCATCTCAATGAAAGTGCTTTTCCACAGTCTGTTCCTAGGGCTACTTGAAAAGGAAACAAACCATAGAGACAAAACAGAGAAGTTCTTTATTTTGTCAAGTTTCAAAGAGCTACTACAAACCATGCTGGATTTAGAGTTCCAAATTCATCTATCTATATAGGAGAGAACAGAGGGGAACCTAAATATAAAAACTGCTACTGTAGACGAATGCTTCAACCTAGAAGAACAAAATTTGGTGAGCCAAGTGGGATTTGTGTACTGATCATTACCACCAAGTATCATCAAGATTGGGTGAAAAAATATTTGCTGGTATTTCGGAAACTCGTTATTTCTTAGAAGCTTGGCAACCCCTCTCAATGAAAGTGCTTTTCCACAGTCTGTGCCTAGGGCTACTTGAAGAGGAAACAAACCATAGAGACAAAACTGAGAACTCCTTTATTTTGTCAAGGTTCAAAGAGCTAGTACAAACCATGTTGGATTTAGAGTTCAAAATTCATCTATCTATATAGGAGAGAACAGAGAGAAACCTAAATATAAAAACTGCTACTGTAGAGGAACGTTTCAAACTAGAAGAACAAAATTTGGTGAGTCAAGTGGGATTTGTGTACTGATCATTACCACCAAGTATCATCAAGATTGGGTTAAAAAATATTTGCTGGTATTTCGGAAACTCGTAATTTCTTAGAAGCTTGGCAACCCTCTCAATGAAAGTGCTTTTCCACAGTCTGTGCCTAGGGCTACTTGAAGAGGAAACAAATCATAGAGACAAAACTGAGAACTTTTTTATTTTGTCAAGTTTCAGAGAGCTACTACAAACCATGTGGGATTTAGAGTTCCAAATTCATCTATCTATGTAGGAGAGAACAGAGGGAAACCTAAACATAAAAACTGCTACTGTAGACGAATGCTTCATCCTAGAAGAACAAAATTTGGTGAGCCAAGTGGGATTTGTGTACTGATCATTACCACCAAGTATCATCAAGTTTGGGTGAAAAAATATTTGCTGGTATTTCGGAAACTCGAAATTTCTTAGAAGCTTGGCAACCCATCTCAATGAACGTGCTTTTCCACAGTCAGTTCCTAGGGCTACTTGAAGAGGAAACAAACCATAGAGACAAATCTGAGAACTCCTTTATTTTGTCAAGTTTCAAAGAGCTACTACAAACCATGTTGAATTTAGAGTTCCAAATTCATCTATCTATATAGGAGAGAAAAGAGGGAAACCTAAATATAAAAACTGCTACAGTAGACGAAAGCTTCGAACTAGAAAAACAAAATTTCGTGAGCCAAGTGGGATTTGTGTACTGATCATTACCACCAAGGATCATCAAGATTGGGTGAAAAAATATTTGGTGGTATTTCGGAAACTCGTTATTTCTTAGAAGCTTGGCAACCCCTCTCAATGAAAGTGCTTTCCACAGTCTGTGCCTAGGGCTACTTGAAGAGGAAACAAACCATAGAGACAAATCTGAGAACTCCTTTATTTTGTCAAGTTTCAAAGAGCTACTACAAACCATGTTGGATTTAGAGTTCCAAATTCATCTATCTATATAGGAGAGAACAGAGGGAAACCTAAATATAAAAACTGCTACTGTAGACGAACGCTTCAACCTAGAAGAACAAAATTTGGTGAGCCAAGTGGGATTTGTGTACTGATCATTACCACAAAGTATCATCAAGATTGGGTTAAAAAATATTTGCTGGTATTTCGGAAACTCGTAATTTCTTAGAAGCTTGGCAACCCATCTCAATGAAAGTGCTTTTCCACAGTCAGTTCCTAGGGCTACTTGAAGAGGAAACAAACCATAGAGACAAAACTGAGAACTCCTTTATTTTGTCAAGTTTCAGAGAGCTACTACAAACCATGTGGGATTTAGAGTTCCAAATTCATCTATCTATATAGGAGAGAACAGAGGGAAACCTAAAATAAAAACTGCTACTGTAGACGAATGCTTAATCCTAGAAGAACAAAATTTGGTGAGCCAAGTGGGATTTGTGTACTGATCATTACCACCAAGTATCATCAAGTTTGGGTGAAAAAATATTTGCTGGTATTTCGGAAACTCGTTATTTCTTAGAAGCTTGGCAACCCCTCTCAATGAAAGTGCTTTTCCACAGTTTGTGCCTAGGGCTACTTGAAGAGGAAACAAACCATAGAGACAAAACTGAGAACTCCTTTATTTTGTCAAGTTTCAAAGAGCTACTACAAACCATGTTGGATTAAGAGTTCCAAATTCATCTATCTATACAGGAGAGAACAGAGAGAAACCTAAATATAAAAACTGCTACTGTAGACGAACGCTTCAACCTAGAAGAACAAAATTTGGTGAGCCCAGTGGGATTTGTGTACTGATCATTACCACCAAGTATCATCAAGATTGGGTGAAAAAATATTTGCTGGTATTTCGGAAACTCGTTATTGCTTAGAAGCTTGGCAACCCCTCTCAATGAAAGTGCTTTTCCACAGTCTGTGCCTAGGGCTACTTGAAGAGGAAACAAACCATAGAGACAAATCTGAGAACTCCTTTATTTTGTCAAGTTTCAAAGAGCTACTACAAACCATGTTGGATTTAGAGTTCCAAATTCATCTATCTATATAGGAGAGACCCGAGGGAAACTTAAATATAAAAACTGCTACTGTATACGAACGCCTCAACTTAGAAGAACAAAATTTGTGAGCCACGTGGGATTTGTGTACTGATCATTACCACAAAGTATCATCAAGATTGGGTGAAAAAATATTTGCTGGTATTTCGGAAACTCGTTATTTCTTAGAAGATTGGCAACCCCTCTCAATGAAAGTGCTATTCCACAGTCTGTGCCTAGGGCTACTTTAAGAGGAAACAAACCATAGAGGCAAATCTGAGAACTCCTTTATTTGGTCAAGTTTCAAAGAGCTACTACAAACCATGTTGGATTTAGAGTTCCAAATTCATCTATCTAAATAGGAGAGAACAAAGGGAAACCTAAATATAAAAACTGCTAGTGTAGACGAAAGCTTCAAACTAGAAGAACAAAATTGCGTGAGCCAAGTGGGATTTGTGTACTGATCATTACCACCAAGAATCATCAAATTTGGGTGAAAAAATATTTGCTTCTATTTCGAAACTCGTTATTTCTTAGAAGCTTGGCAACCCCTCTCAATGAAAGTGCTTTTCCACAGTCTGTGCCTTGGGCTACTTGAAGAGGAAACAAACCATAGAGACAAAACTGAGAACTCCTTTATTTTGTCAAGTTTCAAAGAGATACTACAAACCATGTTGGATTTAGAGTTCCAAATTCATCTATCTGTATAGGAGAGAACAGAGGGAAACCTAAATATAAAAACTGCTACTGTAGACGAAAGCTTCAAACTAGAAGTACAAAATTTCGTGAGCCAAGTGGGATTTGTGTACTGATCCTTACCACCAAGAATCATCAAATTTGTTTGAAAAAAATATTTGCTGATATTTCGGAAACTCGTTATTTCTTAGAAGCTTGGCAACCCCTCTCAATGAAAGTGCTTTTCCACAGTCTGTGCCTAGGGCTACTTGAAGAGGAAACAAACCATAGAGACAAAACTGAGAAGTCCTTTATTTTGTCAAGTTTCAAAGAGCTACTACAAACCATGTTGGATTTAGAGTTCCAAATTCATCTATCTATATAGGAGAGAACAGAGGGAAACCTAAATATAAAAACTGCTACTGTAGAGGAACGCTTCAACCTAGAAGAACAAAATTTGGTCAGCTAAGTGGGAATTGTGTACCGATCATTAGCAACAAGTACCATCAAGATTGGGTGAAAAAATATTTGCTGGTATTTCAGAAACTCGTTCTTTCTTATAAGCTTGGCAACCCCTCTCAATGAAAGTGCTTTTCCACAGTCTGTGCCTAGGGCTACTTGAAGAGGAAACAAATCATAGAGACAAAACTGACAACTCCTTTATTTTGTCAAGTTTCAAAGAGCTACTATAAACCATGTTGGATTTAGAGTTCCAAATTCATCTATCTATATAGGAGAGAACAGAGGGAAACCTAAATATAAAAACTGCTACTGTAGACGAACGTTTCAACCTAGAAGAACAAAATTTGGTCAGCCAAGTGGGATTTGTGTACTGATCATTACCACCAAGTATCAACAAGATTGGGTGAAATAATATTTGCTGGTATTTCGGAAACTCGTTATTTCTTAGAAGCTTGGCAACACATCTCAATGAAAGTGATTTCCACAGTCTGTGCCTAGGTCTACTTTTAGAGGAAACAAACCATAGAGACAAAACTGAGAACTCCTTTATTTTGTCAAGTTTCAAAGAGCTACTACAAACCATGTTGGATTTAGAGTTCCAAATTCATCTATCTATATAGGAGAGAACACAGGGAAACCTAAATATAAAAACTGCTACTGTAGACGAACGCTTCAACTTAGAAGAACAAAATTTGGTGAGCCAAGTGGGATTTGGGTACTGATCATTACCACCAAGTATCATGAAGATTCGGTGAAAAAATATTTGCTGGTATTTCGGAAACTCGTAATTTCTTAGAAGCGTGGCAAACCCTCTCAATGAAAGTGCTTTTCCACAGTCTGTGACTAGGGCTACTTGAAGAGGAAACAAATCATAGAGACAAAACTGAGAACTCCTTTATTTTGTCAAGTTTCAGAGAGCTACTACAAACCATGTGGGATTTAGAGTTCCAAATTCATCTATCTATATAGGAGAGTACAGAGGGAAACCTAAATATAAAAACTGCTACTGTGGACGAATGCTTCAACCTAGAAGAACGAAGTTTGGTGAGCCAAGTGGGATTTGTGTACTGATCATTACCACCAAGTATCATCAAGTTTGGGTGAAAAAATATTTTCTGGTATTTCGGAAACTCGATATTTCTTAGAAACTTGGCAACCCATCTCAATGAAAGTGCTTTCCACAGTCAGTTCCTAGGGCTCCTTGAAGAGGAAACAAACCATAGAGACAAAACTGAGAACTCCTTTATTTTGTCAAGTTTCAAAGAGCTACTACAAACCATGTTGAATTTAGAGTTCCAAATTCATCTATCTATATAGGAGAGAACAGAGAGAAACCTAAATATAATAACTGCTACTGTGGACGAACCCTTCAACCTAGATGAACAAAATTTGGTGAGCCAAGTGGGATTTGTGTACTCATCATTACCACCAGGTATAATCAAGATTGGGTGAAAAAAATATTTGCTGGTATTTCGGAAACTCGTTATTTCTTAGAAGCTTGGCAACCCCTCTCAATGAAAGTGCTTTTCCACAGTCTGTGCCTAGTGCTACTTGAAGAACAAACAAACCATAGAGAAAAATCTGAGAACTCCTTTATTTTGTCAAGTTTCAAAGAGCTACTACAAAGCATGTTGGATTTACAGTTCCAAATTATCTATCTATATAGGAGAGAACAGAGGGAAACCTAAATATAAATCTGCTACTGTAGTCGAAAGCTTCAACCTAGAAGAATAAAATTTGGTGAGCTAAGTGGGATTTGTGTACCGATCATTAGCAACAGGTACAATCAAGATTGGGTGAAAAAATATTTGCTGGTATTTCAGAAACTCGTTCTTTCTTAGAAGCTTGGCAACCTCTCTCAATGAAAGTGCTTTCCACAGTCTGTGCCTAGGGCTACTTGAAGAACAAACAAACCATAGAGAAAAATCTGAGAACTCCTTTATTTTGTCAAGTTTCAAAGAGCTGCTACAAAGCATGTTGGATTTAGAGATCCAAATTCATCTATCTATATAGGAGAGAACAGAGGGAAACCTAAATATAAAAACTGCTACTGTAGACGAACGCTTCAACCTACAAGAACAAAATTTGGTGAGCTAAGTGGGATTTGTGTACCAATCATTAGCAACAGGTACCATCAAGATTGGGTGAAAAAATATTTGCTGGTATTTCAGAAACTCGTTCTTTCTTAGAAGCTTGGCAACCTCTCTCAATGAAAGTGCTTTCCACAGTCTGTGCCTAGGGCTACTTGAAGAGCAAACAAACCATAGAGAAAAATCTGAGAACTCCTTTATTTTGTCAAATTTCAAAGATCTACTACAAACCATGTTGGATTTAGAGTTCCAAATTCATCTATCTATATAGGAGAGAACAGAGGGAAACCTAAATATAAAAACTGATACTGTAGACGAAAGCTTCAAACTAGAAGAACAAAACTTCGTGAGCCAAGTGGGATTTGTGTAATGATCATTAGCACCAAGTATCATCAAATTTGGGTGAAAAAATATTTGCTGGTATTTCAGAAAGTCGTTATTTCTTAGAAGCTTGGCAACCCCTCTCAATGAAAGTGCTTTTCCACAGTCAGTTCCTAGGGCTACTTGAAGAGGAAACAAACCATAGAGACAAATCTGAGAACTCCTTTATTTTGTCAAGTTTCAAAGAGCTACTACAAACCATGTTGAATTTAGAGTTCCAAATTCATCTATCTATATAGGAGAGAACAGAGGGAAACCTAAATATAAAAACTGCTACAGTAGACGAAAGCTTCGAACTAGAAAAACAAAATTTCGTGAGCCAAGTGGGATTTGTGTACTGATCATTACCACCAAGGATCATCAAGATTGGGTGAAAAAATATTTGGTGGTATTTCGGAAACTCGTTATTTCTTAGAAGCTTGGCAACCCCTCTCAATGAAAGTGCTTTCCACAGTCTGTGCCTAGGGCTACTTGAAGAGGAAACAAACCATAGAGACAAATCTGAGAACTCCTTTATTTTGTCAAGTTTCAAAGAGCTACTACAAACCATGTTGGATTTAGAGTTCCAAATTCATCTATCTATATAGGAGAGAACAGAGGGAAACCTAAATATAAAAACTGCTACTGTAGACGAACGCTTCAACCTAGAAGAACAAAATTTGGTGAGCCAAGTGGGATTTGTGTACTGATCATTACCACCAAGTATCATCAAGATTGGGTTAAAAAATATTTGCTGGTATTTCGGAAACTCGTAATTTCTTAGAAGCTTGGCAACCCATCTCAATGAAAGTGCTTTTCCACAGTCAGTTCCTAGGGCTACTTGAAGAGGAAACAAACCATAGAGACAAAACTGAGAACTCCTTTATTTTGTCAAGTTTCAGAGAGCTACTACAAACCATGTGGGATTTAGAGTTCCAAATTCATCTATCTATATAGGAGAGAACAGAGGGAAACCTAAAATAAAAACTGCTACTGTAGACGAATGCTTAATCCTAGAAGAACAAAATTTGGTGAGCCAAGTGGGATTTGTGTACTGATCATTACCACCAAGTATCATCAAGTTTGGGTGAAAAAATATTTGCTGGTATTTCGGAAACTCGTTATTTCTTAGAAGCTTGGCAACCCCTCTCAATGAAAGTGCTTTTCCACAGTTTGTGCCTAGGGCTACTTGAAGAGGAAACAAACCATAGAGACAAAACTGAGAACTCCTTTATTTTGTCAAGTTTCAAAGAGCTACTACAAACCATGTTGGATTAAGAGTTCCAAATTCATCTATCTATACAGGAGAGAACAGAGAGAAACCTAAATATAAAAACTGCTACTGTAGACGAACGCTTCAACCTAGAAGAACAAAATTTGGTGAGCCCAGTGGAATTTGTGTACTGATCATTACCACCAAGTATCATCAAGATTGGGTGAAAAAATATTTGCTGGTATTTCGGAAACTCGTTATTTCTTAGAAGCGTGGCAAACCCTCTCAATGAAAGTGTTTTCCACAGTCTGTGCCTAGGGCTACTTGAAGAGGAAACAAACCATAGAGACAAAACTGAGAACTCCTTTATTTTGTCAACTTTCAAAGAGATACTACAAACCATGTTGGATTTAGGTTTCGAAATTCATCTATCTGTATAGGAGAGAACAGAGGGAAACCTAAATATAAAAACTGCTACTGTATACGAAAGCTTCAAACTAGAAGTACAAAATTTCGTGAGCCAAGTGGGAATTGTGTACTGATACTTACCACCAAGAATCATCAAATTTGGGTGAAAAAAATATTTGCTGGTATTTCAGAAACTCGTTATTTCTTAGAAGCTTGGCAACCCCTCTCAATGAAAGTGCTTTTCCACAGTCTGTGCCTAGGGCTACTTGAAGAGGAAACAAACCATACAGACAAAACTGAGAACTCCTTTATTTTGTCAAGTTTCAAAGAGCTACTACAAACCATGTTGGATTTAGAGTTCCAAATTCATCTATCTATATAAAAGAGAACAGAGGGAAACCTAAATATAAAAACTGCTACTGTAGAGGAACGCTTCAACCTAGAAGAACAAAATTTGGTGAGCTAAGTGGGATTTGTGTACCGATCATTAGCAACAAGTACCATCAAGATTGGGTGAAAAAATATTTGCTGGTATTTCGGAAACTCGTTATTTCTTAGAAGCTTGGCAACCCCTCTCAATGAAAGTGCTTTCCACAGTCTGTGCCTAGGGATACTTGAAGTGGAAACAAACCATAGAGACAAAACTGAGAACTCCTTTATTTTGTCAAGTTTCAAAGAGCTACTACAAACCATGTTGGGTTTAGAGTTCCAAATTCATCTATCTGTATAGGAGAGAACAGAGGGAATCCTAAATATAAAAACTGCTACTGTACACGAACGCTTCAACCTAGAAGAACTAAATTTGTTGAGCCAAGTGGGTTATGTGTACTGATCGTTAGCAACAAGTATCATGAAGATTGGGTGAAAAAATATTTGCTGGTATTTCGGAAACTCGTTATTTCTTAGAAGCTTGGCAACCCCTCTCAATGAAAGTGCTTTCCACAGTCTGTGCCTAGGGCTACTTGAAGAGGAAACAAACCATAGAGACAAAACTGAGAACTCCTTTATTTTGTCAAGTTTCAAAGAGCTACTACAAACCATGTTGGATTTAGAGTTCCAAATTCATCTATCTATATAGGAGAGAACAGAGGGAAACCTAAATATAAAAACTGCTACTGTACACGAACGCTTCAACCTAGAAGAACTAAATTTGGTGAGCCAAGTGCGAATTGTGTACTGATCATTACCACCAAGTATCATCAAGATTGGGTGAAAAAATATTTGCTGGAATTTCGGAAACTCGTTATTTCTTAGAAGCTTGGCAACCCCTCTCAATGAAAGTACTTTTCCACAGTCTGTGCCTAGGGCTACTTGAAGAGGAAACAAACCATAGAGACAAAACTGAGAACTCCTTTATTTTGTCAAGTTTCAAAGAGCTACTACAAACCATGTTGGATTTAGAGTTCCAAATTCATCTATCTATATAGGAGAGAACAGAGAGAAACCTAAATATAAAAACTGCTACTGTAGACGAACTCATCAACCTAAAAGAACAAAATTTGGTGAGCCAAGTGGGATTTGTGTACTCATCATTACCACCAAGTATCATCAAGATTGGGTAAAAAAATATTTGCTGGTATTTCGGAAACTGGTTATTTCTTAGAAGCTTGGCAACCCCTATCAATGAAAGTGCATTTCCACAGTCTGTGCCTAGGGCTACTTGAAGAGGAAACAAACCATAGAGACAAATCTGAGAACTCTTTTATTTTGTCACGTTTCAAAGCGCTACTACAAACCATGTTGGATTTAGAGTTCCAAATTCATCTATCTATGTAGGAGAGAACAGAGGGAATCCTAAATATAAAAACTGCTAGTGTACATGAACGCTTCAATCTAGAAGAACTAAATTTTGGTGAGCCAAGTGGGATTTGTGTCCTGATCATTACCACCAAGTATCAACAAGATTTTGTGAAAAAATATTTGCTGGTATTTCGGAAACGCGTTATTTCTTAGAAGCTTGGCAACCCATCTCAATGAAAGTGCTTCCACAGTCTGTGCCTAGGGCTACTTGAAGTGGAAACAATCCATAGAGACAAAACTGAGAACTCCTTTATTTTGTCAAGTTTCAAAGAGCTACTACATACCATGTTGGATTTAGAGTTCCAAATTCATCTATCTGTATAGGAGAGAACAGAGGGAAACCTAAATATAAAAACTGCTACTGTACACGAACGCTTCAACCTAGAAGAACTAAATTTGGTGAGCCAAGTGGGATATGTGTACTGATCATTAGCAACAAATATCATCAAGATTGGGTGAAAAAATATTTGCTGGTATTTCGGAAACTCGTTATTTCTTAGAAGCTTGGCAACCCCTCTCAATGAAAGTGCTTTTCCACAGTCTGTGCCTAGGGCTACTTGAAGAGGAAACAAACCATAGAGACAAATCTGAGAACTCCTTTATTATGTCAAGATTCAGAGAGCTACTACAAACCATGTTGGATTTAGAGTTCCAAATTCATCTATCTATATAGGAGAGAACAGAGGGAAACCTAAATATAAAAACTACTACTGTACACGAACGCTTCAACCTAGAAGAACTAAATTTGGTGAGCCAAGTGCGAATTGTGTACTGATCATTACCACCAAGTATCATCAAGATTGGGTGAAAAAATATTTGCTGGAATTTCGGAAACTCGTTATTTCTTAGAAGCTTGGCAACCCCTCTCAATGAAAGTACTTTTCCACAGTCTGTGCCTAGGGCTACTTGAAGAGGAAACAAACCATAGAGACAAAACTGAGAACTCCTTTATTATGTCAAGATTCAGAGAGCTACTACAAACCATGTTGGATTTAGAGTTCCAAATTCATCTATCTATATAGGAGAGAACAGAGGGAAACTTAAATATAAAAATTGCTACTGTAGACGAACGCGTCAACCTAGAAGAACAAAATTTGGTAAGCCAAGTGGGATTTGTGTACTGATCATTACCACCAAGTATCATCAAGATTGGGTGAAAAAATATTTCTAGTATTTCGGAAACTCGTTATTGCTTAGAAGCTTGGCAACCCCTTCAATGAATGTGCTATTCCACAGTCTGTGCCCAGGGCTACTTGAAGAGGAAACAAACCATAGAGGCAAATCTGAGAACTCCTTTATTTTGTAAAGTTTCAAAGAGCTACTACAAAGCATGTTGGATTTAGAGTTCCAAATTCATCTATCTATATTGGAGAGAACAGAGGGAAACCTAAATATAAAAACTGCTACTGTAGACGAACGCTTCAACCTAGAAGAACAAAATTTGGTGAGCCAAGTGGGATTTGTGTACTGATCATTAGCACCAAGTATCATCAAGATTGGGTGAAAAAATATTTGCTGGTATTTCGGAAACTGGTTATTTCTTAGAAGCTTGGCAACCCCTATCAATGAAAGTGCATTTCCACAGTCTGTGCCTAGGGCTACTTGAAGAGGAAACAAACCATAGAGACAAATCTGAGAACTCCTTTATTTTGTAAAGTTTCAAAGAGCTACTACAAACCATGTTGGATTTAGAGTTCCAAATTCATCTATGTATATACGAGAGAACAGAGGGAAACCTAAATATAAAAACTGCTACTGTACACGAACGCTTCAACCTAGAAGAACTAAATTTTATGAGCCAAGTGCGAATTGTGTACTGATCCTTACCACCAAGTATCATCAAGATTGGGTGAAAAAATATTTGCTGGTATTTCGGAAACTCGTTATTTCTTAGAAGCTTGGCAACCCCTCTCAATGAAAATACTTTTCCACAGTCTGTTCCTAGGGCTACTTGAAGAGGAAACAAACCATAGAGACAAAACTGAGAACTCCTTTATTTTGTCAAGTTTCAAAGAGCTACTACAAACCATGTTGGATTTAGAGTTCCAAATTCATGTATCTATATAGGAGAGAACAGAGAGAAACCTAAATATAAAAACTGCTACTGTAGACGAACGCTTCAACCTAGAAGAACAAAATTTGGTGAGCCAAGTGGGATTTGTGTACTGATCATTACCACCAAGTATCATCAAGATTGGGTGAAAAAATATTTGCTGGTGTTTCGGAAACTAGTTATTTTTTAGAAGCTCGGCAACCCATCTCAATGAAAGTGCTTTCCACAGTCTGTGCCTAGGGCTACTTGAAGAGGAAACAAACCATAGAGACAAAACTGAGAACTCTTTTATTTTGTCAAGTTTCAAAGAGCTACTACAAACCATGTTGGATTTAGAGTTCCAAATTCATCTATGAATATAGGACAGAACAGAGGGAAACCTAAATATAAAAACTGCTACTGTAGACGAACCCTTCAACCTAAAAGAACAAAATTTGGTGAGCCAAGTGGGATTTGTGTACTGATTATTACCACCAAGTATCATCAAGATTGTGTGAAAAAATATTTGCTGGTATTTCGGAAACTCGTTATTTCTTAGAAGCTTGGCAACCCCTCTCAATGAAAGTGCTTTTACACAGTCTGTGCTTAGGGCTATTGAAGAGGAAACAAAGCATAGAGACAAAAATGAGAACTCCTTTATTTTGTCAAGTTTCAAAGAGCTACTACAAACCATGTTGGATTTAGAGTTCCAAATTCATCTATCTATATAGGAGAGAACAGAGAGAAACCTAAATATAAAAACTGCTACTGTAGACGAACTCATCAACCTAAAAGAACAAAATTTGGTGAGCCAAGTGAGATTTGTGTACTGATCATTACCACCAAGTATCATCAAGATTGGGTAAAAAAATATTTGCTGGTATTTCGGAAACTGGTTATTTCTTAGAAGCTGGCAACCCCTATCAATGAAAGTGCATTTCCACAGTCTGTGCCTAGGGCTACTTGAAGAGGAAACAAACCATAGAGACAAATCTGAGAACTCTTTTATTTTGTCACGTTTCAAAGAGCTACTACAAACCATGTTGGATTTAGAGTTCCAAATTCATCTATCTATGTAGGAGAGAACAGAGGGAATCCTAAATATAAAAACTGCTACTGTACATGAACGCTTCAATCTAGAAGAACTAAATTTTGGTGAGCCAAGTGGGATTTGTGTCCTGATCATTACCACCAAGTATCAACAAGATTTTGTGAAAAAATATTTGCTGGTATTTCGGAAACGCGTTATTTCTTAGAAGCTTGGCAACCCCTATCAATTAAAGTGCATTTCCACAGTCTGTGCCTAGGGCTACTTGAAGAGGAAACAAACCATAGAGACAATACTGAGAACTCATTTATTTTGTCAAGTTTCAAAGAGCTACTACAAACCATGTTGGATTTAGAGTTCCAAATTCATCTATCTATATAGGAGAGAACAGAGAGAAACCTAAATATAAAAACTGCTACTGTAGACGAACGCTTCAACCTAGAAGAACAAAATTTGGTGAGCCAAGTGGGATTTGTGTACTGATCATTACCACCAAGTATCATCAAGATTGGGTGAAAAAATATTTGCTGGTATTTCGAAAACTAGTTATTTCTTAGAAGCTTGGCAACCCATCTCAATGAAAGTGCTTTCCACAGTCTGTGCCTATGGCTACTTGAAGAGGAAACAAACCATAGAGACAAAACTGAAAACTTTTTTATTTTGTCAAGTTTCAAAGAGCTACTACAAACCATGTTGGATTTAGAGTTCCAAATTCATCTATGTATATAGGACAGAACAGAGGGAAACCTAAATATAAAAACTGCTACTGTAGACGAACGCTTCAACCTAAAAGAACAAAATTTGGTGAGCCAAGTGGGATTTGTGTACTGATCATAACCACCAAGTATCATCAAGATTGGGTCAAAAAATATTTGCTGGTATTTCGGAAACTCGTTATTTCTTAGAAGCTTGGAGACCCCTCTCAATGAAAGTGCTTTTCCACAGTCTGTGCCTAGGGCTACTTGAAGAGGAAACAAACCATAGAGACAAAACTGAGAACTCCTTTATTTTGCAAAGTTTCAAAGAGCTACTACAAACCATGTTGGATTTAGAGTTCCAAATTAATCTATCTATATAGGAGAGAACATAGGGAAACCTAAATATAAAAACTCCTACTGTACACGAACGCTTCAACCTTGAAGAACTAAATTTGGTGAGCCAAGTGGGATTTGTGTACTGATCATTAGCAGCAAGTATCCACAAGATTGGGTGAAAAAATATTTGCTGGTATTTCGGAAACTCGTTATTTCTTAGAAGCTTGGCAACCCCTCTCAATGAAAGTGCTTTTCCACAGTCTGTGCCTAGGGCTACTTGAAGAGGAAACAAACCATAGAGAAAAAACTGAGAACTCCTTTATTTTGTCAATTTTCAAGGAGCCACTACAAAGCATGTTGGATTTAGAGTTCCAAATTCATCTATCTATATGGGAGAGAACAGAGGGAAACCTAAATATAAAAACTGCTACTGTACACGAACGCTTCAACCTAGAAGAACTAAATTTGGTGAGCCAAAAGGGATTTGTGTACTGATCATTACCACCTAGTATCATCAAGATTGGGTGAAAAAATATTTGCTAGTATTTCGGAAACTCGTTATTTCTTAGAAGCTTGGCAACTCATTTCAATGAAAGTGCTTTCCACCGTCTGTGCCTAGGGCTACTTTAAGAGGAAACAAACCATAGAGACATAACTGAGAACTCCTTTATTTTGTCAAGTTTCAAAGAGTTACTACAAACCATGTTGGATTTAGAGTTCCAAATTCATCTATCTATATAGGAGAGAACAGAGGGAAACCTAAATATAAAAACTGCTACTGTAGACGAACGCTTCAACATAGAAGAACAAAATTTTGAGCCAAGTGGGATTTGTGTACTGATCATTACTACCAAGTATCATCCAGATTGGGTGAAAAAATATTTGCTGGTATTTCGGAAACTCGTTATTTCTTAGAAGCTTGGCAACCCCTCTCAATGAAAGTGCTTTTCCACAGTCTGTGCCTAGGGCTACTTGAAGAGGAAACAAACCATAGAGACAAAACTGAGAACTCCTTTATTTTGTCAATTTTCAAGGAGCCACTACAAAGCATGTTGGATTTAGAGTTCCAAATTCATCTATCTATATGGGAGAGAACAGAGGGAAACCTAAATATAAAAACTGCTACTGTAGACGAACGCTTCAACCTAAAAGAACAAAATTTGGTGAGCCAAGTGGGATTTGTGTACTGATCATTACCACCAAGTATCATCAAGATTGGGTCAAAAAATATTTGCTGGTATTTCGGAAACTCGTTATTTCTTAGAAGCTTGGAGACCCCTCTCAATGAAAGTGCTTTTCCACAGTCTGTGCCTAGGGCTATTTGAAGAGGAAACAAACCATAGAGACAAAACTGAGAACTCCTTTATTTTGCAAAGTTTCAAAGAGCTACTACAAACCATGTTGGATTTAGAGTTCCAAATTAATCTATCTATATAGGAGAGAACAGAGGGAAACCTAAATATAAAAACTCCTACTGTACACGAACGCTTCAACCTTGAAGAACTAAATTTGGTGAGCCAAGTGGGATTTGTGTACTGATCATTAGCAGCAAGTATCCACAAGATTGGGTGAAAAAATATTTGCTGGTATTTCGGAAACTCGTTATTTCTTAGAAGCTTGGCAACCCCTCTCAATGAATGTGCTTTTCCACAGTCTGTGCCTAGGGCTACTTGAAGAGGAAACAAACCATAGAGAAAAAACTGAGAACTCCTTTATTTTGTCAATTTTCAAGGAGCCACTACAAAGCATGTTGGATTTAGAGTTCCAAATTCATCTATCTATATGGGAGAGAACAGAGGGAAACCTAAATATAAAAACTGCTACTGTACACGAACGCTTCAACCTAGAAGAACTAAATTTGGTGAGCCAAAAGGGATTTGTGTACTGATCATTACCACCTAGTATCATCAAGATTGGGTGAAAAAATATTTGCTAGTATTTCGGAAACTCGTTATTTCTTAGAAGCTTGGCAACTCATCTCAATGAAAGTGCTTTCCACAGTCTGTGCCTAGGGCTACTTTAAGAGGAAACAAACCATAGAGACATAACTGAGAACTCCTTTATTTTGTCAAGTTTCAAAGAGTTACTACAAACCATGTTGGATTTAGAGTTCCAAATTCATCTATCTATATAGGAGAGAACAGAGGGAAACCTAAATATAAAAACTGCTACTGTAGACGAACGCTTCAACATAGAAGAACAAAATTTGGTGAGCCAAGTGGGATTTGTGTACTGATCATTACCGCCAAGTATCATCAAGATTGGGTGAAAAAATATTTGCTGGTATTTCGGAAACTCGTTATTTCTTAGAAGCTTGGCAACCCCTCTCAATGAAAGTGCTTTTCCACAGTCTGTGCCTAGGGCTACTTGAAGAGGAAACAAACCCATAGAGACAAAACTGAGAACTCCTTTATTTTGTCAATTTTCAAGGAGCCACTACAAAGCATGTTGGATTTAGAGTTCCAAATTCATCTATCTATATGGGAGAGAACAGAGGGAAACCTAAATATAAAAACTGCTACTGTACACGAACGCTTCAACCTAGAAGAACTAAATTTGGTGAGCCAAAAGGATTTGTGTACTGATCATTACCACCAAGTATCATCAAGATTGGGTGAAAAAATATTTGCTGGTATTTTGGAAACTCGTTATTTCTTAGAATATTGGCAATCCCTCTCAATGAAAGTGCTTTTCCACAGTCTGTGCCAAGGGCTACTTGAAGAGGAAACAAACCATAGAGACAAATCTGAGAACTCTTTATTTTGTCAAGTTTCAACACGCTACTACAAACCATGTTGGATTTAGTGTTCCAAATTCATCTATCTATATAGGAGAGAACAGAAAGAAACCTAAATATAAAAACTGCTACTGTACATGAACGCTTCAACCTAGAAGAACTAAATTTGGTGAGCCAAGTGGGTTTTGTGTACAGATCATTACCACCAAGTATCAACAAGATTGTGTGAAAAAATATTTGCTGGTATTTTGGAAACTCGTTATTTCTTAGAAGCTTGGCAACCCCTCTCAATGAAAGTGCTTTCCACAGTCTGTGCCTAGGGCTACTTGAAGAGGAAACAAACCATAGAGACAAAACTGAGAACTCCTTTATTTTGTCAAGTTTCAAAGAGCTACTACAAACCATGTTGGATTTAGAGTTCCAAATTCATCTATCTATATAGGAGAGAACAGAGGGAAACCTAAATATAAAAACTGCTACTGTACACGAACGCTTCAACCTAGAAGAACTAAATTTGGTGAGCCAAGTGCGAATTGTGTACTGATCATTACCACCAAGTATCATCAAGATTGGGTGAAAAAATATTTGCTGGAATTTCGGAAACTCGTTATTTCTTAGAAGCTTGGCAACCCCTCTCAATGAAAGTACTTTTCCACAGTCTGTGCCTAGGGCTACTTGAAGAGGAAACAAACCATAGAGACAAAACTGAGAACTCCTTTATTTTGTCAAGTTTCAAAGAGCTACTACAAACCATGTTGGATTTAGAGTTCCAAATTCATCTATCTATATAGGAGAGAACAGAGAGAAACCTAAATATAAAAACTGCTACTGTAGACGAACTCATCAACCTAAAAGAACAAAATTTGGTGAGCCAAGTGGGATTTGTGTACTCATCATTACCACCAAGTATCATCAAGATTGGGTAAAAAAATATTTGCTGGTATTTCGGAAACTGGTTATTTCTTAGAAGCTTGGCAACCCCTATCAATGAAAGTGCATTTCCACAGTCTGTGCCTAGGGCTACTTGAAGAGGAAACAAACCATAGAGACAAATCTGAGAACTCTTTTATTTTGTCACGTTTCAAAGCGCTACTACAAACCATGTTGGATTTAGAGTTCCAAATTCATCTATCTATGTAGGAGAGAACAGAGGGAATCCTAAATATAAAAACTGCTAGTGTACATGAACGCTTCAATCTAGAAGAACTAAATTTTGGTGAGCCAAGTGGGATTTGTGTCCTGATCATTACCACCAAGTATCAACAAGATTTTGTGAAAAAATATTTGCTGGTATTTCGGAAACGCGTTATTTCTTAGAAGCTTGGCAACCCATCTCAATGAAAGTGCTTCCACAGTCTGTGCCTAGGGCTACTTGAAGTGGAAACAATCCATAGAGACAAAACTGAGAACTCCTTTATTTTGTCAAGTTTCAAAGAGCTACTACATACCATGTTGGATTTAGAGTTCCAAATTCATCTATCTGTATAGGAGAGAACAGAGGGAAACCTAAATATAAAAACTGCTACTGTACACGAACGCTTCAACCTAGAAGAACTAAATTTGGTGAGCCAAGTGGGATATGTGTACTGATCATTAGCAACAAATATCATCAAGATTGGGTGAAAAAATATTTGCTGGTATTTCGGAAACTCGTTATTTCTTAGAAGCTTGGCAACCCCTCTCAATGAAAGTGCTTTTCCACAGTCTGTGCCTAGGGCTACTTGAAGAGGAAACAAACCATAGAGACAAATCTGAGAACTCCTTTATTATGTCAAGATTCAGAGAGCTACTACAAACCATGTTGGATTTAGAGTTCCAAATTCATCTATCTATATAGGAGAGAACAGAGGGAAACCTAAATATAAAAACTACTACTGTACACGAACGCTTCAACCTAGAAGAACTAAATTTGGTGAGCCAAGTGCGAATTGTGTACTGATCATTACCACCAAGTATCATCAAGATTGGGTGAAAAAATATTTGCTGGAATTTCGGAAACTCGTTATTTCTTAGAAGCTTGGCAACCCCTCTCAATGAAAGTACTTTTCCACAGTCTGTGCCTAGGGCTACTTGAAGAGGAAACAAACCATAGAGACAAAACTGAGAACTCCTTTATTATGTCAAGATTCAGAGAGCTACTACAAACCATGTTGGATTTAGAGTTCCAAATTCATCTATCTATATAGGAGAGAACAGAGGGAAACTTAAATATAAAAATTGCTACTGTAGACGAACGCGTCAACCTAGAAGAACAAAATTTGGTAAGCCAAGTGGGATTTGTGTACTGATCATTACCACCAAGTATCATCAAGATTGGGTGAAAAAATATTTCTAGTATTTCGGAAACTCGTTATTGCTTAGAAGCTTGGCAACCCCTTCAATGAATGTGCTATTCCACAGTCTGTGCCCAGGGCTACTTGAAGAGGAAACAAACCATAGAGGCAAATCTGAGAACTCCTTTATTTTGTAAAGTTTCAAAGAGCTACTACAAAGCATGTTGGATTTAGAGTTCCAAATTCATCTATCTATATTGGAGAGAACAGAGGGAAACCTAAATATAAAAACTGCTACTGTAGACGAACGCTTCAACCTAGAAGAACAAAATTTGGTGAGCCAAGTGGGATTTGTGTACTGATCATTAGCACCAAGTATCATCAAGATTGGGTGAAAAAATATTTGCTGGTATTTCGGAAACTGGTTATTTCTTAGAAGCTTGGCAACCCCTATCAATGAAAGTGCATTTCCACAGTCTGTGCCTAGGGCTACTTGAAGAGGAAACAAACCATAGAGACAAATCTGAGAACTCCTTTATTTTGTAAAGTTTCAAAGAGCTACTACAAACCATGTTGGATTTAGAGTTCCAAATTCATCTATGTATATACGAGAGAACAGAGGGAAACCTAAATATAAAAACTGCTACTGTACACGAACGCTTCAACCTAGAAGAACTAAATTTTATGAGCCAAGTGCGAATTGTGTACTGATCCTTA